>NC_056726.1:297340766-297385766 GCF_019279795.1 Protopterus annectens | reverse complement strand
TCAACAAAACGGCTGTTGACTTTTAAATAGTGTCTTCTAAATTAAGGCATGTTTTACACTCACTCACTCACTCACTCACTCACTCACTCACTCACTCACTCACTCACTCACTCCCACACTCACTCACTCCCTCCCACACACACTCACTCCCTCCCACACACACTCACTCCCTCCCACACACACTCACTCCCTCCCACACTCACTCACTCCCTCCCACACTCCCTCCCACACTCACTCACTCACTCACTCACTTCAAGGAGACGTTGGAGACACAAATATAGAAAGAGCTTAAGATGGTCTTAATTACAGTTCTGTATGCAGTTACATCACCAGGTGTAACTCTGTGTCTTGCCCTTACTGGTCTGACTTCTCCATACCTCCAGAGTTTTCCCATTTACTGCTTTCACAGATGAGGAACTGACTTCCTGATTTTAGCCCTCCCGGTTACCTCCTTTTATGCAGTCTTAACTGGCAATGTGAACACAGAATTTTCCTTGCTACCTTTTCATGAGAATGTCCCCCCACTGCACAGTGCAACATACATTTTAAAATGTATTACCAATTTTCAAGACACAGCATGTTACACTTACCCCCCCTCCCAGCAGTAAAACAGGGGGTTTGGACTTGTAACGATGGGACAATCCACCAGCATTTCAGTCTGCTAGGCAGAGCTTGTGGGTTACTGTCTATTGAAAGGGCTAGAGGATTAGTGTCCACTGGCATAACATCATATTGCCTTCAGTCTACCTACTTAACCTTTGTAGTGGGGTATGGTCATTCAAAGTATTGAAGTGCCCAACAAATAGTACTTCAGAGCATCAAAGGCCCTCTTATTGTGGGACATACAGTTTTATCGGGAAAGTATCTCCTGTCTACATTACTCAGATTCCTGTTGGTATAACATATTAGGTTCTCTGTCCCTTAAATATCTTGAGGAAGCATTGACCCCAAACCTACCTTTGATGGGTCTGTATATAGGGTAAATGCCTTAATAAATTTAGGAGTTATTAACAGTTGATCATAGCATAGGATTCTTTTAAGCTTGTTAAATGGTCTGTCTGCCTCAAGAGAAAGTTGCAGTTTGGCAGGTACTTTCGCCCTATCAAAGTGCAAGTAGTAGTCGCAAAATTAGACACAAAATTTCTGTGGTGACCAGGTAGTGCCAACAAACTCATCACCATTCTTTTAGTGGAGTGTACAGGCCAGTTTAATATGGACTCTATTTTTACGCCTTGTGTTCTTACCCACTCACCTTCGTATAAGTGTCACAAATGCTTGACTGCCATCATGCCAGGTATACTTTGCTCAACATCCTGCCTACGTGTCATACAGATTCTAACACATCCTTCACTTTTGTCAAATGAGACTCCCAGTCCTCTGTGTGAATTACCATGTGATCCAGCAATGTCACTGTATGTTTGATGTGAGGCTTCAGTGTTTTATCTACCTCTGAAAGGTAGTTGGGGTTCTATGTAAGCCAAATGGTAACAGTGTTGACTTAGAGTAGTCATTCAGTAGGTGCAGTTACTGTTTTGTTATTCTTTGGCAACGGGGAGAGTGTTATCTGCCAGTATCCCTTCTTCAAGTCCAGTGCTGTCAATACCTGGCCTTTCCTTTTCTGTATTAATTTTCAGTTCTGTGTATGGGATAGCTATCAAATTTTGACATGCTGTTCAGTTTCCTAAAGTCACAACAGAATCTCATATTTCCATCAGTCCTTGAAAGAGCTACTGCTGGCTGCTCAACTCATTCTGTGACTCTTCTATCACAGCTAGTTTGAGCATTTTTGGACAACTTCTTTTACTAATTGTTAATGTGATTATCAGGACTTAATTTAACCTTCACTCCAGGTTTTGTACTCCAGGTTTTGTCTGTGTTTTGTGTTCTGTCTGTTCACCCAGGTATTTCTGAAAACACTTCTTTGTTTCTTAAGAGAAAAGTATTTTCTCAGCTCCTGCTTTTGTACTGTTGACAAGGAGTCCTCTAGTTCTGCTTCAGGTAAAGAATGCCTGGTCTGTCCTATTTGAACTTCAGCTTACAAGTTATCTGCAGAATTCTGTACTTCCTTCCATGGCTTCAGTAGAATAATATGATAGATTTCCTCTACCATTCTCATTACTGGCTGTCTAGCCTTATAGTTCAGGGCATTTATTCTTAGCATCACCTCAAATACCTCTGATTTTTTTTAAACACCTTTATAAAATTATCTCTTAAGGTCATAGGCAAACATTAACAGAAAAGAAAGCAAACTATTTTAACATTTTTCCATTTAAATGCAATGTACATCACATGAATTCTCTTTGTTACTATTATCAGTCCAACATTACAAAAAAATGCAAAATTTCTACCTTTCCTTAACACATTACAGCTGAGTGACGTCTTCAGGCGTTTCTGCAGTTACCTCCTACTGCACCTATAGGTGTCAAATATTGCTTGTTCATATTTCTATTAATAATTCCAAAAGTATGCTACATACAAGGTATCAGAATATTTTATCTTGAAGCACACATGATGGCAAACATAACTGTATTGATATTTGACCTCTTTCAATGAGTATTTGTTAGAACTGTAAGGTGATACCTTCATTTATTTTAAGGCTCAAGCCACACCCACTGTGAGTAAAAGGTACACAATCAAAAGAGCTGTACTGGAGGGAATGAGTTAAATCTCACTCCTGCTCCTCCTAAACGTTGTTACACGTGTATCGTTCCCAGTTTCCATTTATTTCTGTGTAATCTGCTCCTTCCCTTTTCTAAAGGTCCCTCTTCCATTCTTTTATCTCTTTTAAAATATACAATACCTCAAATGCAGTTAGTGTAGATCTTGATTTCCATTTTACATTAATTGCTTTTTTGGCAGCCAACATAATTAAACGTAATAAGGCCTTACAATGTCTAGGCATTCAGATCCTGTATCTCAGCTCAAAAGAATCATCTCCTTACTTACAGCCATTTGCTTGCCCACATTTCTGATAGAGTACTCTGTAGGGAATTTTTTAAAATCTGTTAGCTCATTATACTCCCAAAACATATGTTCCCAGATGTTCTTCGTGTTTCACTGTTGCAGTCATTCCTTTTGGGTTATCCCTGCGAGGGTATCCCTTAGTCGACCCGAATACCAGAGATGTAGTATTTCTGCTTTGGTTGCCGTCGCTGCAGGACTGACGTCAGGTCATTAGAAGTATAAAATAAGGCAGATGACGCCATTACATCATTTTTTTTTTTGCCAAGGAGACCGAAGCAGAAGCAGTTTGCACAAGTGCCGGTCAGCCACTACCTGAGTTCCATTTCCGAGTTGAAGCTGAAGTCTTCTAAAGCTAAGTACCCCATTGGGGATCCTTTTATCTTGCTCTAACCAATGTCAGAAAAGGTTAACAATTGTCTTGCTTGTAGAAAGCAAATACCACACCAGGACTTTCATTCTTACTGCATCACTTGCTTAGGCCCAGACCACAGCGGCCCCCGCTGTCTCTCTTGTGCTTTATTCAACCCCAGAACTTTACGTCATCAGACCCTTAATGTAGCTACATATTTTCACTGTCAGTCCTTGAATTCCGATATGGCTTCGGTAAGCCATCCGACAGCAGATCTTCTGAAAAAACGTAAGGATAAAGACAGAGACAGACCGCACAGCTCCAAACCTTCCGAGGATGCTTCCGTTAAGCTAGTCGTCACTTCTCCATTCCTCAGTGAGGTGCTTTTGCAGCCCCTGATGCCCGCTTCTGTGGATTCGCAGGCCACTACTGAGACCCTTTCAGAGTTCGGTATGCTGCGAGACTCGTCGACAAAGGATCCTGCGGATGTCTCTACCTTGGATGGGTCTGGAGCCGCTGAGCAGACACCGTATTCCTGAGGAAGTTCTTCGCACTACCGACTCTCGACACAGACTGACGACTTCTTTCGCATCTACCGCTTTTTCGAAAACTACTGAGTTTCTAAGGCCCAGGGTACGAACCGCACCCAAGAAACCGACCCAGCATGAGGCACCTGCTTTCTTGCCTCAGTCTCAAATGCTTAAAATGGCAGAAGATCTTATGCTGATCAGGGGAAGCCAAGCTACCCCTTCCAAAAGAAAGAGAGATTTGTCCCAAGTAGTTTTATCTGAACAGGAGTCCAATGACTCTGATGCATCTGAATATGAAGACATGCAACCCCTCTCTGTTTATGAGGATTCTGATGCAGAGGAATCCATTCCTTCAGCCTCTCCACCTGAGGACTTTTCCTTTGGGGAAACCCTACATACTTTAAGGTAGTATTTTCAATGGGAATGTCAGGACTACTCTCAGTCAAAAAGAGACTCAGGGAATTTTTAGATCTTCCACAGCACAAACCTCTGGCAATTCCACCTATCCTGGATGTTGTGGATGATGTTTTTATGGAATCTAGTTTAACTCCTGACATCCTCCCTCTTGCTCCCAGGAAACCTGACAGGTACATTGGAGTCCCAGACCATGTCAAATCCAAATTATTGGATGCACCTGTGCACAAAGGCAACTTATTTGGCACCAAGGCAGAGGAGGTCTTAAAAGAGTTGGAAGGAAAAGCTAATTCTATGCAGACAGTTAAGGCATAGATCTCCTCTCAATAGCATGTAGGAGACAGAGTACAGGGTTAGGGCCTTGAGGCCGTCTGCATCGGACATATTACTTATGCCCTGTATTCTTTTAGTGAGGAACCTCTGTGGATGTTCCAGTTGTTGGATATGCATGTTTAGATACATACCAAAGGGGGCATTGTACTCCGTGATAGGTCTGATGAAGGCCAAATACAGTGAAACAATGACTTTCTTGGACTTAGATGCCATACCTTTGTTTATTATTTGCACAACATAGAATGATTTCCCCACCACTTTAGACACATGATCAAAGGTTTACTATCTATGTGTGTCCCTAGCTCCCTGACTACTGGGTCAACTCTAAGGGGTGTGTTGTCAATATGATAGTTACCAGGGATGGATGACTTTCCAAAGGATACTGTTATGCATTTCTTGACATTTAGTTTTAGTCCATGACTCTGACACTGTCTGTGTCAGCCCCTCCTGGAGAACATTTGTGTCAGTGTGAGATTCAATGACAGCTCCTAGGACTGATCCCTGAGGGACTCCACTTGTGACTGGCATCATCGTAGAGGTGGACTTACCAATTCTAACTTGCTGGATCCTAGGTGTGAGCAAGTTGGCTGTCCACTGGGTGACATATGGGTTTGTACCTAACCTCCTGAGTTTGTCAATAATGCCCGAGTGGGGCATTGTGTCAAATGCCTTGGCCAGATCAAAGTAGACAGTCTGAATGATTTTGCCCTCATCCATTGCTTTGATGACCTTCTCAAAGAAGTCCACCAGGTTGAGTAGGCATGATCTGCCCTCGACGAAACCAAACTGGGTTGGGTCCAGTGTCTGGAGGTTTACTATATCTCTGTTGATCATCTCCATGATAATTCTTTCCATGGCTTTACGTATAAGACTAGTGAGACTTATGGGTCTGTAGATGGCCCACCTTTGTGCAGAGGGATGACTGTTGCCTTTCTCCATTCATGAGGCATGAAGCCTGTTTGGAGGCTACAGTTAAATAATAATTCCAGAGGCCCTGATAGGTCATGTTCCATGGTATTTAGAAAGCATCCTGGGATATTGTCTGGGCCCATTGATGCAGTGCTCTTGGTCTTAGAGAGAGCATTAAAGACCTGTTCCCTAGTGATAGCAGGGGGAATTATATTTGATATTTCCTGAGGGAAGGTTGAGGGGGAGAAAGCAGTAAAGTTGAAACTGAATTTATCAGCCAGGAGATTTGCTATATCTTCTGGCTCAGTATATGTTGCTCCATTTTCAATGAACTCTGCACACAATTGTGTATTGCCTTTGAGGTTGCGGACAAAGTTGAAGAATCCTTTGTAGTCTTCCTTGACCTGGGAGGCCAAACATTTCTGAAATTTGGCTTTGATAGGCTTTATTTGTCCTCTGAGTTGTTTGTTTAGTTTAATGAGAGTGCTTTTATCGTGCTGGGTGCTGCACCTCCTAATTTTTGCCATGATTTTCTTCCTCCTGTTATACATCCGATTGGTTTTGTGATTCCACCATGGTGGCATGTTTTTTGAGTTAGTTCTGTACTTCTTCCTGGTGGGTACAGCTGCCTCTATGGAGCTGTTTGCTATCTGCAAATTAAGCCAACTTTTCTTGATACCATACCAGTTATAGCTATGTGTTTGAGTCCCTTATTTTCTTTGCCAGTGTTTCAAAATGTAAAGCAAATAAAGGGGAAATAGGACACCCCTGCCTGGTTCTTCTGTTCAAACACTTCTTATCTGAGTAGAATCATGCTACTTGAATTATTGCCTGTGATCTTTCATAAATCCGTCTAATTAATCTTATTATTGTATCAGGGAATATAAGTGCTTCCAATGCCTTACTCATAAAATCCCAGCTTACTCTGTTCACTGCTTTCTCTACATCAAGATCCACAACAGCAAAGCTATTTTCTTACGTTCTACTTCCTTGTGGATCATCATTGTTCTTTTAATGTCAAATGTTTACCTCCTCTCCACAAAATCACACATCAGTTTTGGCAAAAACTTTGCCATTGTTTTAGCTAGTATGGACATAAACAGTTTATAATCATGGTTTATTTTATTTTTATTTATTTATTTTACATTTGTTGACCTTGCTAGTCTAACTGGATATATGTCCATTTTCAGTAGAGGCCCGGGGAGAAAAGCTCCAACCAGATACAGAGACAAATGTGCAATTTTACAGTGTACATATTCACAATATAAATTAGTAACATACAGTAAAAGTGAGATGAGATAAAAATACTTTGTGAAAAACCCTGAAGAAAGTAGATAAGTTTAATAATAATAATTTTTTTTTTTTTTTTTAGAAGATGAGGGAATGTAAGTTTAGGGGGTGGATGCTATAGTAGAGAGAGCATTAGGAACCAAATTGTGTTGTAACTGTTTGTATATTGGGTGTAATAAGTCAGGGTTGGAGCAGGGGCATAGCCAGTGGTTCTTTAGATATTCTTTAAGATGCTTTTTGAATAGTTGAGTGGAAGCAAGTGAGGTAAGTTCAGTTGGAAGTTGATTCCAACTTTTTCCCACTGTATTGGTGAAGAGTGAGTCCCCTGCTTTGTTGTTTGATTTGACAGTAGACACTAGGAGTTTGTTTGCTGAGCGAAATGTAGAGAGATTTTTGTAGGGGGTGATCAAATTAGTGAGGATTGGTGTATTATTGGGGTGATAGAGAATTTTTTGAGTTATAGCAAGTTGCTGATAGAGAAGCTTATTATGCAGTTCAAGCCATCCCAGTTGTTTGAGGTTTTGGCAATGGTGAGTTCTATAGGGGGAACAGGTAGCAAATCTAGCTATGTTATTATAACAGGTGGACAGTTTATTAATGTTATTTCTAGATAGATTAGTATAAATTGGAGAAGCATAGAAGAGGGTAGAGGAAAGGTGGGTCTGAGCAAGAGTAAGTCTTGCTGGGGGGGTGAGGAAGGGTTTGATTTTATAGAGTGATCCTAATTTTTTGTTGACAGTTTTTATTGTTGAGTTAATATAGTCGTCAAAGCTGAGGGTGTTGTCAATTGTAACTCCCAGTAAGCGAGTTGTGGTATCAGGAACTATATTAGTGCCATTGTTGGAGGTTACTATGAAGTTAGGAGGAGTTGTCTTAGGGGTAGGAGCAAAGAGTAGTAATTTTGTTTTTTTGGGGTTCAGAAGGAGGCGGTGTTGCATGAACCACTTTTCAACACTGTTTAGTACTGTTTGGGTCTGGAGTTGGAGAGAGTTGATGGATTTGGCAGTGCAAATTAATGTTGAGTCGTCTGCATATTTGATGCAAGTGGCTTGTGGAGTATTGGTATGTAGGTTGTTAATAAATAGTGAGAAGAGAAGAGGACTTAAAATAGAGCCTTGAGGTACTCCTATGTTCACAGGGAGGGGAGAAGAAAGAGTATTATTCCAAAGGACTGCCTGCTGTCTGTTTTCAAGATAGGATTTAAACCAATTAATTGATTGTGAGTCAAGTGAATCGGCTTTCAGGGTTTCAATGAGTAAGTTGTGGTTCACCATGTCGAAGGCCTTTGAAAGGTCTATAAATAGAGCAGAAGAGAAAGTATTGTTGTTACAATTTTCGTTAATAGAGTTAGCAAAGGATAGTAGGGCGGTTGTTGTGCTGTGGAATGGTCTAAAACCATGTTGGCAGTTGGCAAGTAGATTATTATGGATAAAGGTGGTTTAGTAGTTGTTTGTGTATACATTTTTCCATTATTTTAGCAATTGGTGAGAGTAAGGCTATTGGCCTAAAATTTGATAGTTCAGTAGATGTGCCACCTTTGTGTAGGGGGATGATATGGGAAACTTTCCATATGGATGGGATTTTACTTTCAGAGATAATTCTGTTTATAAGGATGGAGATGGGGTGGGCAATGGATTTAGCTGCTAGTTGCAGGAATTCTGCTGGAAGGCAATCAGCAGAAGGGGTGCAGGGTCTAAGCTTTTGGAGGAGTTTAGAAATGATGGATGTAGGAATAGGTTGTATATGAAAAGTGGGAATTGTAGGATTAGGGTTGTTTAGAGGTGATGTGGTGTTAGAAGGTATTGAGTTGGCAAGGGTTAGAATGGCTTCAGTAAAGTAGTTATTGGAAGCATTTGGAATCAGGTTGGGGTTATTTTGGAGTCCAGAAGGTGAAGGAGTTTTACAGTGTCCTGTCTGTAGCAGTTTGTTAATGCCTGACCAGAATTTTTGAGGTTGTGCTTTATGGGTTTGAAGGAGTTGAGAGTAATAGTCTTTTTTGTCTCTGAGAATGTCTTTCTTGGTGGCATTTCTTAGCTGTTTGAAGTGAAGATGATCAGTTGGACTTTTTGAGGTTCTCCATTTGTTCCAAATTTTATTTTTGAGGAGGATCTTTTGCCTAGTTTCTTTTGTTAGCCAGGGGGCAATTTTGGACTTTCGGCGGGGGGATCAAAGTGGGGCATGGGAGTCATAGGATTTGAAGGAATTTTGTATTGAAAAAGGTCACTGCTTCATCTAGTTCAAGATTAAGCAAGGGAGACCAGTCACATGCTTTGAGTTCATTATGGAAGGACTGAGGATTGAAGAAACTTTTGAAGCGGTGGGTTATAATATTATGAAAATTTGGGCAATGGGTTTTATCCTGAATAACATAGGTTATCATGTGGTCACTAATATCGTCTGGAAGGGTTCCTGAATTGTAGGTATTATGATGGCTATTGTGAAGGATCCAGTCTAAGGTGGTTGCTTTTGGATCCTTCACAATAGCCATCATAATACCTACAATTCAGGAACCCTTCCAGACGATATTAGTGACCACATGATAACCTATGTTATTAGGGATAAAACCCATTGCCGAAATTTTCATAATATTATAACCCACCGCTCCAAAAGTTTCTTCAATCCTCAGTCCTTAAAATTGAAATTGGTCTATATGAAGCTGGGTTTGAAGGGTCTTTGCTGTGTTAAGGTAACACAGCCACCACAATTTTTTCCCAAGATTTTGGTGCTTCCTGTCCTTTTAAAATACTTCAACCTTCCAGATCTTTATCACTTTTTCCCTCTTAATTTCCAAACTTCCACAGGAATACCATCTGTTCTTGGAGATTTTCCTGTAGACAGATTATACATCAGCATTTTTATCACATCACCTTCTATCTTAACTGTTAGTTGTTGAGCCTTGTCTACCTCTAATATTGGCATAATTAAGTCTTCCATAAATATTTTCATTTGTACTCTTTCTTGATTTCCACATTTCCATGCTGTATACAACTTTTCATAACATTTCTGGAATATCTTTCAAACCTGTACAGGATCTCTGGTTATTTTTCTTGTTATAGGTTATCTAAGTTTGGTGACAACCCTTTCGACATTGTGTTGCCTAAGTCATTGTGCTAAAAGTTTTTGTGCTGTATAGTTATCAAAAATAGTTGCTTAACTGCAGTCTTTCTAAACTCATGCATCTTATCCAGATACCCCTTATTTTCTCTTTAGCATTGTCCCATTTGTTCCTCCTCTTGTTGTGTGAGATTCTCTTATTCTGTAATACTTTTACTTTTGTCAGCCCCTCTAAGTAATTTCTAAACCTTGTCCCTTTCTCTTTTATTTTGACCCTATTTTTAAACTCCATTTTCATTTTATACCAGTCACTAGCTATAGCTTCTGAAGATATTTCTTCTTCCCTAATAACTTTTTAATTAATTTTCCAATTCTCATTCCTTAAATTCCTCTCTGTTTAGCATGTAGGTGGGAAAGCATCAGTGTCTTATTTTTACTTCATTATCCTGCATTTGTATTTGGATGCAAAGCCTTTATTGGGGCATGATCAGAAATAGTTATTGGATGTGTATCATAGCTTTCAATTAAATGCACATGTTCCTGCAAAATATAATTTGCATCTAGTCTTGGCCAGTTATTGCACCTTTGGGAATTAAATGTAAATTCTGTCCAAGTTCTTACTACTGAATTCACATCTTCTGTACCAAGTATTTTCATACTTTGTTTCAGAAATCTACCCTCTTTTGTTATACTGTCGCTTTTTGGTCCTTTGATACATCATTATTGCAAATCAAATTGTGGTCCCCACCTATAAACAATGTTCCCTGCTGAATGCTGATTATTTCTCACAATTTTTCTTAAGCTCTGTAATAACAGTTTTTGGTGGAATATAAAACGCATGCAATTGTAATCCTTCTCCCTTGCCAGTATCCCATACTACTAGATATGTACCATTTTGTCTCTTTTATCCTCATCTATCACTGTTAGAGCCCCTCTAGCATTACTCCCTTTTTCTTCTGTCCCTGATAATATGCTGAATATCCATTCTTAAATCTTCTCTTTGTCAAATTCACATGCTCATTTCTTTCCAGGTGTGTCTTTTGTTGCATTGCTGTTTGGACTGTGCATTTCTTAATATAATTCAGTACTCTTTCCTTTTTAAATATACCTGTAAGACCATTCACATTCCCGGATAATATGGGCAGTGTAGCCATCGTGATAAAAAGGTATTGTTCCCACCTGTTATACATGACAGTTTTTTGAATGTGTATTTCCAGCTTTTGTGTTACATGCATATACTAGTTTTTGGCTGACTGATCTTTTGTATATTTGTTTCTTTTCATCTTCATTTGAACCTATGTCACTTTTTTCAAGACTTTTTTGATTTATGAAAACCCTGAAATGAAAAATTAAATACAAAACACTCCCATCCACAATTAACTTAGAGCAAATATGAAAACTGTGTACATCTTCAAAACATGAAGTTTAATCCCCCCAGAAGGGAGCAGTTGCCCCAAATTGATGGCTGTGCCTGCAGGCATCGTATAACCTAAAATTAAGATTACCCATGCTAAAGCGCATGGCACAGCCTTTGCTCCCACATACACTGATTGCTGTTTCTTCTTTTCTTTTTTCTCTTCCCCTCCCAGATATTAAAAACAGCTTGTATACTTTCAGAAAATGTTAACTTTTAGCTCTAAGAAAAAGTGTACTGGCATCTTTAAATAAAATGTACACTGTTCTTTTAACTGCATTAAAGTGTTAAGGCTGCTAGAGAGGTTGTCACTTACCTCTTATTCACTTCCCATAATTTCAAACTTAATTTTTTTCACTGAACTGCTTGCCATTGTACCTTTAAATTTTGCATTTCATTCAGCAAAGAATACTTGGAATTCTCAAGATTTATTTTTTGCACCTGCAGACAGTGTGTCTCCATGGAAATGTGCAGCAATGAGTCTTTGTAAATTTCTCTCAGAAAAGAATGCACAGGTGAGTCAGCTATAGACATCTTGACTCCACTGAACATTTGCCAGTGTAAAACAAGTTACTATCTTTGCAGTTGTAAGAAGCTCAGCATTTTCATGGCTTTTATCATTTTGTCTTATTTTTATAGTCTACATGCTTACAAAACCACTTGTTTACAGTTAAAGCCAAATATGTTGATCTAAACATTCACCCTTCTAAAATAAAAAGAGAAAATATTCTAATTCTACATATAATCAGTGCAGTTTTACCAGCAGTCCATGAACATTTACAATTGCTTTTGTACAGCCTTCTTGTTATACTGTAAAACCTACACTTCTTTCAACTAAAAAAGTACTTGTTTACTTTAATATATTTAATGCATACAATAGTCACCGAAAAGACTCTCCCCACATTTAAAATACTCCTGACTGCACTCTGCAAAAAGCTGTTTTACTGTGTATAACATGCAGTTCATTTCATGCAATGTTTTAGGCAAATACTAATAAGAGCAAAATTATTTTACTTGCAGTTAATTTTCCCTCTTTTAGTGTCCTTCTAAACATCAGTGATACAAAGTGGTATATATGCTTTACAGTCTACCCACAAGTTTAACAAAGTCCTCAAACTTTTTTGGTTTTCAGCCACTTTTCTTGCAAAACCACATTTCACAAATGTGATAAAATGCTTTATAAGCTTTGTATTCACTAATTTCAAAGTTCCTGGTTGTCTTAGTGTTTGTCTCCTCCCCCCAACACAAGATTCTGTTTTAAGTCCAAGGTATCATTGATTCTTCTGTTCAACTCCTGTATTTTTTTTCTGTCTCTTAAGCATTTTCATTCGGAACATTGGAAAAGGTTTCAACGGCAAAGTCTCCCTATGAACCTTACCATCAGAAGAATGAGAAGCAAAGTCCCCTTCTGCTTCCTTAGTCACGTTTTGTTGGATAAACTTTTTTTTTATTTCCTCCTTAGCCCGTTTTGTGTCAAAAAATGACTAATTCTCCAGAAAAAAAAAATTGACGACAGCTGGGTACAGCAGCTTGAATATTTCACACTGCCTCTTGACTTTTTCTGATTGCTGTGATAAATTTGCTTCTCCTCTGCTTGGTGTATACAGTGAACATTTTCTACAAACACTTTGCTGTCTCCAATTTTTAATACTTTGCCCATCTGTCACAATTTTGTTAAGAGCAACTCTTTCTACTGGCATGATTGCATCTTACATTCCATGTGTCATTTCAATTAAATTCTACTGTGGAATACTAGTCCATTTGCTTATTTTTGCTTTCATAAAATTAATACAGTCTGTTTCTTCTGTTTTCTCTGGTACATCAGAAAATCTCAGGTTTTCTTTGTGCTCTCTGCCTTGTTACACTACTGTTTTTTTAAACAGTTCTTCTTGAGAAACCTCATATTCAGACAGCTTTTTCTTTGTCAGCCTGTGATTTATGCAGTTTTTTTCAGTTTATCTGAATGGCTAGTTAAATCTTCTTCTATTCTTTCCATCCTTTTGTTGTTTGAATTGATATATTCCTTCAATACTTCATTTATTTTAATCACCTCTGAGTATATTTGATTTATGTTTTTCTCGAAATTGCTGGGAGCCATCTCTTGAGACAAAGCTGAAGCTTGAACTGCTTTTTGCTGAACAGCTGCATACTCCTTCCCAGGCAGTGTTTTCTCTTCACTTTTTCTGGTTGAGTTTCTTTCAGGTTTTCCAAATTTCTTCTTTGCTGGCATCCAGGCAGTATATTTAGTAACCAGTAACTGAAATTTACCAAAAAGATTTTCAGAGGCATTCCTTTTTTTCTCAGTATCTGTTTACCCAATGGGAGAGCTGAAGATATGTTGATCAGTGTGCAGTTGTCTTGGGGAAGTTAAATGACCCCTGACTTTTTTTCCAGAAGTTTGTTTTACCATGGAGGCCACTGGAACTAACTGCTGATCTCCTAGGTTACATTCTGTAAGCTTGGTTTTCTTGATATACACTCATTGTTGCATTTAATGGGCTGGCTGCACATGCTCCCTTACCAAGAGCATAGCCAGCATTAATCTCTCCTGCAAACTAATGCCAGCTATGGGTGTTGTACAGTTTTTATTTTGTCATCCTGGCCATCAAGAAATGAGACAGCAGGTCCTCCTCTTAGACATCCAAGTGGAATACATTCACTTTATGGATGGTGGACAAAGTATTTATTTCTTGTTCCTGTAACACTGACTTTGTCCCATATTGCTTACTATCTTTTTTCACTTTAAGACTGAACTTTTTGATGTTTCTTTCCATTATTTCAGCATTTCATGATCTTGTGTTTTTTCAGGCCATAGTCCAGCTAGATCTGTTAAAGACCTTTCTCAGAGGCATTTTTCATCTCCACCTATCCATTCATGCCCTTCCTTCCCTGTGGGATTTGTGTTTTGTCCTGGAAGGACTTGCACTGTTTCCTTTTGAACCACAGACTTCTTGTGAAATGTGTTTTCTTTCTGGAAATTTTGTTCAGGGAGTAAAATCTTGTTGCAGAGTCTCTGGGCAGAATCATTGATGTTTTTTCTAATGCGCCAAGTCACCTTGCACACAAGTCATCAATTCCTGTGGTAGTCTAAGTAATCTAGTTAAGTTCACTTTAATTCAATCTTTGTATTTGTCAGTGTATTTTCCAAATAGAGCAGGGTTCTATTGAACATACTGAATATTCAGTGGGTCATCAGATCTTACTTGGATAGGACAAATGTATCTAGGAATTTCTCTTCTGCTTTGTCCCCTCTGCAGCATGTCACAAACGATTGTTTGGATTAAACATGGGGAGCCAACTTCAAAACATTGTCTGTTCAGGTACACTGGTCTTCAAAGAAAAGGATTCATCACATCAGCTTCGGAAAGTTAACAGCAATTGCAAGAACATTTTTTAGAATGGTTTTCAACTAGGACCTCTCTACATCAGCATAGATAATGCTATGATGATGATGTACATCAGCAAGAAAGGGGTACAGTACCTTTTCATCTGTGCAGAGAGTTACATTATTTTGGCAGTAAGCAATTTAGTGTAACTTGTTCCTCACAGCAGTCTGTTTACTTTGGAAGATTCCTTCAACAGACCGATATCTTTAATGCACAAAAGTCAACTTGAACACTTTTTGGGGGGCAGGTCCAAGATGGATTTGTTTGCTTATCGTCTGAATACTCATCTTCCAAGATTCTGTGTGCTAAATTAGCACCTGGATACTTCAAAGATGAACACTTTTTTCATGTCTTCCCCAACAGTCCCATTGATTTAGAGACTCCTTCTGAAAGGAAATAAATGGATAAAGTAAGCTGGACTCCTATTGTCCCAGCTTTACTCATTTAATATTAAACAGTAGGAGGCTAATTAATCAAGACAACTGTGGATCTAATGAGAAATGGTCCATTTTGATATCTTGTAGGACTTAGTGCAGTAAGGCAGCAAATTGTTCTTTGCATAAAACTTCCCATAGGTTTTTTGTCATTGCATTTCCATGGCGCTTCTTTGCTTTCACCTCTCCATGTCTTTGTAACTGCTCATTCAATTAGTATGCATTGGATACCATGAGAGAGCCTGTAGTAATTGTGCTGTTTTTTTCTGGATTGCAAATTCATTCTATAGTATTACTGTTATTCCAGGAGTTAGGTAATCACTGGTTATTTTTTTCTCTTCTCTTGTAGTACAGAAGTGTTTCATCTTGTTTTTTTTCTCCTACTGTTCTCAGATGCCTTTCTAAAGCACCTCAGCTCCTGATTCGAGAGTGTGTTTGTGAGCATCAAATTGTATCCCATGATGGCCACTTGCACTCTTAATTTGCTTGGGAGAGCAGCACAACTTCCCATCCCGACCCAAATGCAGAGGCTTTAACAGAGCAATTGTCCAGTGCAGGAAGGATAAGTTTAGTTGTATTTGATGAAGCAGGTCATAGATGCCCATTCCAGTCTCTGTACTGTGACCCAGCAGATGCCAATTAAGTGTTGTGAAACAGTGTCATTCCATCCATGCTAAGGAGGCTGTTTGTAAGCTAGAGGCACTTTTTCTGAAACCTTCTGTACCATCATTTTTAAAGGAAATGTCAACATTCTGAGAGAAGGACTCCATCTCTGGCACCAGCCTGTTTGTTTAAAGTGGGGAAACCTTGAGCAGAAGTGTGGACTCACAGACAGTAATATCTTAATTAGAGCCTTTTCTGCTGTGCTCCTGGCCTCTATGAGAAGTGAGAGACTGCTACCGTAAGCCCAGCCACCAACTTCATTCACAGCACCACAGACATATGTAGAAAGGCTGGTGTATATGATGTGGAGTGTATGTGACAAGATGTTTATGGCTATGTCTCCTGGCATCAGAGAATAAAAATGTCTGGAAATGATAGCTTTTCCATGTGATTTACCCTGTAATCCCTCATTTTAACATTTTCTCAGCATCATTTTTTGCTTAAGTTATCACAGGCAATGAGACCCCTACCTGTGCTGTTCATGCACCCTTTATTGTTACTGTATATCAAACCACATGGAGTAGTCACCGCTTGAACTGTATAATATGTAATGTCATAATTTCAGGCACAGTTACCTTATTATGTACTCTTAGGGTCTGCTACAGGCATCAAAAATAGTTCCTGTTCCAGTGTAAATGCCCATTATTTTTACTTTGGCAATGGCCATCACAGTCCCATTTCCAACCCACCTCCAGTGACTCAGGTTCAGTGCATACTACATTTAGCATTGGGAATTGGGAAGGTCTACAATCGCTGCCACTGCTGTACCCACTGGTGTCCATGCAGCAAACTCTGGTACTTTGAGATGCCTGTATAGGCCAAGTGCTTAGTTGATGGTAGAGCAATCCTCATTTGGGCATAGGATTTCTTTGGATTTCCTTTATGCACCCAACAGTCTTATCAGGATATGAGAGGATAAACACTCTGCCTTGCACTCTGAATCAGAGCCCTCTTGGAAAAGACCATGAAAGGCTACAGAGCCAAAACTAAACATCTAGATTTACCCAATGAACTCTCTACCACAAATTTGAATGACATGGAGAGTTTGACTCCCTGTCTCACCTGATAACACCAGGTTCAGGCATTTCCTCTGAATCATGCAGGAATAGGGAGGGTAGCCCTCAGGCCATATTTCTTCATCCAAGAAAAGATTACAGGAAGCATGTTGTTACAGCCCAAGACCTCTTGGGTGGACCCACCCAGTGGGGAATTTCTGAAAGGCACCACCAGCAGAGATATTTTGTTTTGTCAAAAGACTGGTCAATCTCTTTGGTGATCCCAAAACTGGGTGTCATAGTAGGTGTAGTGATTCTTATTGGGGTCCTGTGCCTCAGAGCACAGATAACCAGTCACCAGATAGGGAATCTGGGACAGTGGGCAGGCTGAGGAAGTGTGCCTTTGCCTTGCCCTTGATATCTCTGAGGAAAGCAATTTTTCCTTGTATGTTTTATTTTCGTAGGGATCTTATGGACCAGATAAGTGGCCAAACACTTTCCAGATAAGGAGGAGAACAAAGAGGTCAAAGACCTTCCTGGCATGTCTTTTACACTGATAAAACCTCATGATGCATGTAATTTGTGACACAGCAGAATTTTTGGCCAGAGATGCACCAGCATGCCTCTCTCGGGCTCACTGATTTCATAGGGGATGTGGAGGTAGTATTCAAGGACTCCCTGCGTATGGGTTTTCTCCTGTTTGAAAGAAAATCAAGAAGCATGGTATGTACCTCACACAGCTAACATTTACATCTGTACATGAACACACACACACACACACACACACACACACACACACACACACACACACACACACACACACACACTCATTTGAATATTATGTATGTGTGTGCATATCAGTTTAAACATGTGTATAAAACCACACGTAAAATGATGTAGCACCTGAAAGAACAGATGTCCTTTCTTGAATCACTGTTGCAGTATTCCAATACTGCTGGGTTATCCTGTAGAGGTAACCCAACGTCCAGTCAGCATGCCAAAACCAAAATCTTCCTTATGCACCATATGTGACTGGTGTATGGGAGTAGGAAACATAAGCAGACATATGGGCTTAAGATCCTCAGACTATCTTGTCACCACTTTAAACACAAACTGTTTGCCTCCGTCAGACTGAACACTGTGTTGTTGTTAATGCTATTACTGCCTTGACTTGTTCAGATAAATAAACAGTAGAAGAACAATTCTTGTTTTGCATTTTTACTTTCATGTCAGTAAAGAGAAGGATGTATTACTGTGGTAGGCAGAGCCCTTATAAAAAATCTTCACTCCCAATGTCTGTTTTGATTAGGGGCTGAGCATGATTACAGAAAAATTTGTCAGTCGTGTTTGTTCCAAAAAACATTTGAACCAGACTTTCATCCCTAAATACTTATTTGAAGACCCAGTGGCTGAAGTGCTTCACTCAAAGCAAGATGGTGGAACCCTTGGACTTTGACATTCCACTTGCACTCAAAAAGAAGATCTGGAAGCCAAAGCCTGAATCATAAGCTGCCCAGTCTGATCTGGATGTTCCTGTTGAGATGCACTAATAATCCTCTGTACATCCAACTCTTCTTAGATGCCTGCTATTTCAACCCTGCCATAGCCTGGTATAGTGTCTGTTTCCTACGCATCTGATGAGACTGAGCCTACCTTGGTGGTACAGAAGGGGGGACCTAGGGTGATTATCTCAGACAGACTGTCAGGGTTACAAACAATCTTATACTGTTAGTGTGCACGTCCTACCAAAGAAAAAGAAACAAAAAGCATATTTCTCCCATTCGGACATCCCAAGTTAAAAAATTGCTTACATTTTCACAAGACATACAAAAGGCCATTTTGTCTTTAAAGCCAACCTTCTTTCCTTGCTACTCCTTTACAAGCCCCCTACACACACACACAAACACACACACACCTTCCTCTGAATAGATGGCATGAACCTTCTTCTGAGGAAGAGGAGGAATTTGATTCTGATGAGGATTCCTAAGCATACTTATCTCAGATTTCACTCCCTTGGACAGCTTACTTTTGATGATGAAGACGTCTTGTCCACTGACTCACCACAAAAGAAATTTACTTTGGAGAGTCTATCACTCGGATGAAGCAACATTTTGAATGGGAATCCTGGCAAGTCACTGATGTGCAAAGAGGTAGTATTTGTTGGAAGTTGGGGCCACCTCTCTTGGAGGCTTTCCTGAATGCTTTTGCATTCACTTCTTCCTCCCCAAATTCTCAGTTTCAAGCTCCCAAAAAGCCTGATAGGTTGTACAAAGTCCCAGAGGATATGAATTTTTCTACAAAAATCCTGTAGCAAATCATTTGGGTTTCTGTGTTTCCGCTGATAAGCCCACTAAGCTTTTACCTGCAGCTAATGAGTGGCCATAAGATAAAGAGAGTTGGGCCATGGACAGGTATGGCAAAAAGGTCTACACCTCTGCCACTTTGGTTTTTAGGGTCCTAAACTATCAAGCAAAGATGACAAAATTCATTTTGTACATTCTAGGGGATATAAATAAAACTGTGGCTAATTTAGAGGATTCCAAGCATAAGGAACAGGCTGCGTCCATGTTCAGTCAGGCTACCTAAGTAACCAAACATTCCATTAAATGCAGCTGTGATGCTGCACAGGCTTTCTCCTCAGCTGCTGCCACTGGTTCTTTTTCCACAGATTTGCCTGGCTTCACCTTCATTCCTTCTCTGAGGATGTCAAGGCCAAGCTGTTGGACTCTCCCCTTCACAGGACCTCATGTTTGACCCTACTGCAGCTGAACTTTTCAAGATCTTGCTGGAGAAGGGAAAAATAATGCAGCATTTCAAGCAAATTTTTTTCAAATCAGTTACTAGATATCAAAGGAGTCATCTTTCAAAGCCCCTTTCATTTTTTCAGTAGGGAACAGAAGCCACACCAAAAGGGCAGAAAGTAGACCAAGGCAGGATTTCAGGGGAAATCTACCAGATAATCCAAATGTGGAGAAGTACATGTTCCAGATAAATCAGCCTGTTTATCTACTGCCTCCACTCCGTCTTCAGTCCGCAAAACCCCTTGTCCAGAAGACCCACTCTGTCCCTTCCAGTTTGGGAATTCTTCGCGGCAGACGGATAATTCTTGTCCATCATCCAACATAGGTACAAAATGTCTTGGAGGTAACATTTTCTCTTTAAGAGGGATTCCACTTCCACCTCAAAGCCAGATCCACCTCATCCCTCCCCTCATCCAGGAACTTTTCTCTCAAGGGACTATAGAACCAGTCCTAACCCCAGACCAAAGAAAAATATTTTATTCAAAGAATTTTCCTGGTTCCTAGGAAGGCGGAAACTTGGAGGCCAATGCTGAACTTGTACCACATCAACACCTTTTTGGAAGTGCTATCTTTCAAAATGCTCTCCTTGCAGACTGTTCTTCCCTTTATCCTTCCACAAGTTTTCCTTGTGTCTCTAGTCTTGAGGGATGCATACCTACACATTCCAATTCACCCCACCTGCAGTAAATTGCTCAGGTTTACTGTTTTTCTTACTGCACTGTTAACTGTGTGCTTTATACTTTAATGTATTTGCTGCTTATTGGGTTATACAAAGTACCTCACTCCAGCCATTGCCTTTTGCAGAACCCAGTGAATGCAGATATTTTCCTACCTGAATGACCCTCTCATTCAGTTCACCTTTCAGGGCAATATTCTAAGGCACCTCAGCTTCACTATGACCCTTCAACACTGACTGGGTTTCACTGTCAACCTTAAAGAGTCTTCTGTGACTCCATTTAAGGATCTAGTCTTAGGTTGCAGACTAAATACTCTCTCAGTTATGTCCTTCTTTCCTCAGGCGAAAGTATTATCATTGTCCAGATACTTCCAGTACTTAACTTCCCCTGGATTCCACCTCAGCAATGGAAGTCCTAAACTCTCTGGGCTACATCGTAGCCAAAATACCCATGGTGCTATTCGCCAAACTACATATGAGAAAGATCTAGTTGTATTGAAGTCCCTTAGGTCTCAGCACTGTCACTTACTAGAATTGTGAATTCCACTCATGCCCTTTTTGAAAAAAAGGAGTTGCAGTGGTAGCTATCTCAAATTCAGCACAATCCAGGGGTTTCATTCTGCCCAGTAATATCCCCCCCAGGATCTTCATATACATGCATCGCACCTGGCTTGGGATGCATTAATGGGTCCAACAAGAGTTCAAGGATAATGGTCCTTCAAAAGAGATAAGAGAACACATCATTGTGAAGGAAATGTAGGCCCTAATTTAAGTCTTCAGGTGTTCACACACCTCTGGAACCCAGGTCCCATGAGGATTTTCACAGACATTAGCACTGTCGTGGCACATCAGCAAAGAAAGGAGCATCAAGTCCTACCTCTTGTGCAGACTATTTCTGTTGGCATGGGACATATCAGTAAAGGCAGAATTGTCCCTACAGATTGTTTAGGTGCCATCAGAAGACAATGTTCCCACAGACATACTAAGCAGAGCCATGGAAGACGCACACAAATGATTGTTGAACAGAGAGGTCTTCTTGGACATAGTCTACAGATGGGGTACTCCTCAATAGAGCTTTTTGCTTCCTACCATAACAGACAGCTCAAACTGTTCTGCTCCAGGACTCCTTGTCCCAAGGCCCAGAAGACGGACACTGTGTTTTTAAATTTGGGGGTGGGTGGGAGTTCCTCTACGCCTTTCCCCTCTACTCCTGATCCCAAAGATTTTACTGAAGATCCAAAGGGACATACCAAAATCTTGTTACTGACTCCCTTCTGGCTGAGGCAGTATTGGTTTCCACTTCTCCACCTAGCCAGGGGCATCACTGCAAGTTACCCCACAAAGTGGACTTGCAGAAAAAGAGGGCTGTCTGATCCATCTCAACCTGCATTTTCTCAACCTGACTCTTTGGTGTCTGAAAGGAATTAAGATTTTATCACCAATTTTCTGAGGACATGCTTCAGGTGTTCCAGGAAATGAAGAAACCTACCACTAAGAAATCTTTAATCTCTAAATGGGAAATATAGGTGTTCCTGTTATTCTATCTCACTTGTATAATTTGCTTAAAAGGAAACCAGCCTGTTCCTAACAAGGCACACTTTTCCATTATTTCTGCCTGCATGCCTTTAAACCCTGCCTTACTCTACAGAATTGAGATCGAGCAGTTTTTTAAAAGGCGGCCTTCACTTGAACTCACCTAACAGGGCTAATCCATCTTCCTGGGATTTGTTTTAAAAAAAAAGTTACTTTATCTCCTTTTGAACCAGCCTTATTACATTTCTGTACCTGGGAAATGGTTCTGCTGGTTGTTCTTACCTTGGCAAGAAGAGTTTCTGAGCTACAAACCATAATGGCCATACCGGTCTTCCTTGTCATTCATAAGGATAGTTTCCTTAAGGTATAACCCCTCTTTCATGCTGAATGCAGTAAATGAGCTGTCATTCCACCAGGCTATCCATTTGTCTACTTTCTTTCCTAACTCACAGAACAGTGGTGAAAGACTGCCCTATTCTCTGGATGTACACAGACAGCTGAGATTCTACTTAAACAAGACAGAAGCTTTCAGGAAAACTTTCAGCTCTTTGTCTCCTTCCAGGAGGGTAAGTTGGATAACCATCTACTTCTGTTACACACTCAATGGTAAGTCCCTATCTGAAACACTGAAGGCCCATTCCACCAGAGCAGTTGCCTCATCTGGAGCCTTCTTCAAAGGCATTGACTCCATGTTTTTTGTGGAGGCAGCCACCTGGTCTGCAGTTTATACATGTACTTGGCACTAAAGGTGAATGTGTTCTCCAGATCCAGGACCTCTTTTGCCAGATGTGTCCTCCTAGGATTGGTAGATAGCTCTCATGTCTCTGACTCATCCCCTGTTAATAACCTCTAGCTTTGGGAATCACCTATTGCGATTAGAATACTGCAACAGTGATCCAAAGAAGGGCATAGTCTAATTGCGCAAGAAGTTAACATAATAACATATGTACTACTGATCAGTGTTCCAGTATTACATTCCTCTTTTCTCTCCCCTTTCTGTTCTTTACAACCTTTCTTTACATTGTGGACTGGTGGGGGAGCAGATTGTCTCCCCACCTCTTAGCTGGACTTATTTTTTTATTGCTTGTTTATTCGGGCTTCTCCAGGGTCTTCTGGCTCTAGGTAGTTTGAGGATCTTGCATCCATACGTCCACTTATGTACCCTAACACCCATGAGCTGAGGTTATGTGCTTGGATGTATGGTGTGTCAGGGCGGTTTTGGCTTTGGCATGCCGACCAGACTTCAGGTTACCTCAGAAGGATAACCCATTGGTATTAGAATACTGCAGCAGTGATCTATAGGACATATACTGTTATGGTAAGTTCATACTCAACGCACCCTCCTAAGTGCCTTGTTTATAATCCCTGCAGGATCTGTGGAAGAGGAAAGGTCACTTGGCATGTTTCATATGTCTGCATTCTTCAGCTTTCTCTTTACTAATGGCCCTCCTTTTTAACGTTATAGAGTGTTTCTTGGGAGAGGAGGTGTGCCTTCCTGCCTACTCTTACCTCTTTTGTTAGTATTATGAGGTGTTTGTGCTGTTTTAACATTCTGAATATCACAGTATAATGGTGATAAATTATTCATAAGTTCATAGATGTATACTAGGTTAACGACCAGTAAGGCCCTTAAAAGCCTAGTCATGCAACTTAAATGTGACACACAAATTTGATTTATATTTGATTTGTAGGAGGTGATTTACTGACTGTCTCTGTCCATCAGAGAGACAGGAGCCAGACCAAGGGTGAATTTCCAGTTGCCCATCCATTACTCCAAGTTGCGTTTAAATAGGGATAGGGAGGAACTCTGGATAGGGAGCCTGTTCCAGAGAATGGGAATTCTCTGAGAAACATATCTGTCTGTCCAACATGCCCTGTTGCAAGCTAAATTTAGGTCTTTTAGTCTAGTAATTCTGATGCTGTTTGTTTTGCGGTTGTGCAAAAGATTCATAAAAAACAGCGTCCAGGGATGCCTCGTATGCCAGGAAAAGATCACCTCTCAGAAGTCTATATGATACTGAGTAAAGACAGGGCTTTCAGGTGATCAGCATACAACATTGTTTATTCCCTGTATTCTTTTTGTAAGGAAACTTTGTGCATGTTCCAGTTGCTTTATGTGTCTGGTCAGGTACATACTGAAGGGGGCATTATACTCTGTATAACTGAAAGTAAATCTCTTTATTTCAGACTCTGCAAAAATTCTAATGCCTTTAGTTACTTAGACCCAGTACATGTTATGCTGAGGTTGAAAAAGGTGACTGCTCTTAAGTAAGCATCTTGTGAGTCAGTTTTAAGCATACCTCAGTGAATTAAGAAACAACCGACCAGAAGACAAACTGCCACAGTCCTTTAAGCACACCAAAAATCCACAGGTATTGAATAATACCACGAAGAAAAAATACTTTCAACAAATCTTGCTGCTTTCAGTGTATCCTTATTGGAAATACAAAAACACAGTCTTTGATAAAGAAACAGGACCTCTTTATTGATCCACAAGTACAATACAAAACGAGCGCTTTCGCCTGGCGCATCCCAGGCTTTTTCAAGATAAAATGACTGTGTGGCCATACAGTTTATATACTTTAAAAGATAGACCAATTGCTGAACCATAATCATTTCAATTAAATAATTAAAACAAACAATTATGTAATCAAACCATTAGATTAAGTTTCCAGCATGAATTTTGTTTAAAGTGCAAGCGTGCTTTTTTAATCATCATCATTTATATATGCAGTATTCATTATTACAAAATTATAAGTAAGTGAATGTGCATTTGAATTTTATGTAAAATTAATATATTAATTACCCATTTTTAGTTATGTTGTTTTATAAGAATTCCCTAAAAGGCCATGTTTCTTAATAAATGCATGTTATATATCAAAACACTAACCATTTTAAAGGAAAAAAATGTATTTGGTAAGTATACATTCCCAAAACACACCATGAATCTCATAAAGAATATATTTATATAAAGTGTATTTTAAGATGTATTACTAAGGCTTATGTTCATAAACAATTATAACTCAATATAACTAAGATATATGAATAAAATATGAAATGCAGAATAAAATACACAAATAAAAATAAAAATGAAAATAAAAATAAAATATATACTGGTGTGAAATAATGAGAGACTTTGATCTGAAATTCATTCTTATTAGTAGTCAAAATTAAAATAAAAATTAATTAACTATTAAAAAATTATTATTCTTAATAATTAAAAAATATAAATAAACCAACAATTTATAATTTATCCCTTCTTGCTTTGAGCACACTAGCTAGGCTCACGCTATCATTCATCCCTGGGAATCTAGTGGCATCCAATTTTAGTTGCCATATTAGTTCTCAAGAAGATTCTCCCAATCACCCCCTCTGGGGTCTTGGTTAACTCGCTCAAGTACAAAAAATCTAATGGTCATGTGGGTGCAAGTCAATGAGTGCCTAAAGAATGCATTACTCTCTTTTTTCTTTTCAATGTCGTATACATGCTCGTCTTTCCCACATAAAAATCTTGGCAAACCAGGCAGATGCCCAAATAAACTACCCCAAAGGAATTACATGTATAGTGCTCAAGTGCCCTTAACGTGCGTTTCCTAGATGGTAAATATATGTGATCATCATGCAGCATGTATACACATTGATGTTCTTCGTCTCACATTGCTGCAGTCATAACCTGTGGGTAGTCCGCTGTCCTCGGTCGGCCCGAATACCAAAGAGTTAGGCTGGCATCGGTCATGGTCGCCCGGAGCTGACGTCAGTACGTAGTAGTACTTAAGCGCATGACCGACGCCATATCCTCAGTTTTTCTTGCCGCGTGGTCCGAAGCAGAAGCAGCGTTTGCAAGTGCCGTTCGGCGTTCTGAATTTTTCAATTATCGAGTTTCAGACCGAAGACCAAGTTGGGCTAAGTACCCCGTTGGGGAAAATTTTTGTCTTTTCTTGCCTCAGTTAATCTGGATGTCAGAAAAAGTTAATAATTGTATTTCTTGTGGGAAACAGATACCTCATAGGGACTATCATTCTCTCTGTATTCCTTGCTTGGGGCCTGAACACGGCGTGAGTCGTGTCGCTTTTGCGCTAGATTTAATAAGCGCACCATTAAACGAAGATTAGACTGTGCCAGGCTTGTTTTCGATGGCGGTGTAACTACAACATGCCGTCGGATCCTCCGCCCGCTACCGCTGAAAAACGTAAAGATAAATCTTTAAGGTCTAAACCGGATGAGTCGTCCGTTGCGGACGCCGGTTCTATGGAACCTCCGGTTGAATCTGTGGATCCGGCCGAGGTCTCGGCTGAATCCCAGGGGGAACCTTTACTTTTGCAGGAGTTGGCCTCTCAGGAGTTAGGCCAGGCCGAGGGTGCTTCTCAGGTATCTGTAGTTCCATCCTTACAAAAGGTTATTAGGCCTTCTACCTCAGTGGCTAAAGGCCATGCTAAGGCTAAACCTGGTCTTACTGGTACTGGCCATAGCCCTAGTTCTTCAGCTTCTGTTCCTAAAAAACATATGTTGAAAATGGCAGAGGATTTGATTACTTTGATCAGGGGATCTATGCCCCCCCCAGAGAAGAGGCCTAGGGTGGAGACAGATTTAGAGGGAATGGAGCATTCTTCAGACTACTCTGAGTCCTCAGCTGAGGATATTCAGGATTACCCTCCCTATTCAGATTTGGATGCAGAGGATTCCTGTCCTTCTGCTTCTCCTCCAGAGGATTTTTCCTTTTCTGAAACTTTACATTCCATGAGGGAACATTTCAAGTGGGAAGGTCAGGATTTTTCGGATTCTCGAAAAAGGCTTAGGGAATTTTTGTTTTTACCACAACATAGGCCTTTGTCTATTCCCCCTGTCTTAGATGTTGTTCAGGATGTTTTTTCTGAAGCTTCACTTAATCCTGATTCTTTACCCCCTGCCCCTGTCAAGCCAGACAGATATTACAGAGTTCCAGAAGCACATAAATATTTGTATAAGAGTCCTAGAGCTGACCCGGAAACTATTATTCAAGGGCCGAAGGGTGTCAGGGCTTCTGTGGTTAAGAATCCAGTTCCTTTGGATAAAGATTCTAGAGCGTTGGATAGGTGGGGGAAAAAAGTGTACACCTCTTCTACGTTGGCTATGAGGGCTTTAAATTTCCAGTTTCATATGCTGAAGTATCAGAACTTTTTGTTAGGCCAATTGAAATCTAAGGTGGATGCTTTATCTGAGGGTATAGAGTGTAAGGAATTGCAGGAGTTGGTTCATGCTTCAGATCAAGTTGGAAAACATTCTTTGCAGTGTGGTTTCGATGCTCTTCAGGCTTCATCCAGGGTGGCTGCTACTGGTTCAGTTATTCGTAGACATGCCTGGCTTAAG
Source organism: Protopterus annectens (assembly GCF_019279795.1). Taxonomy (NCBI): domain Eukaryota; kingdom Metazoa; phylum Chordata; order Ceratodontiformes; family Protopteridae; genus Protopterus; species Protopterus annectens. The sequence goes on along the minus strand of NC_056726.1, from coordinate 297,358,675 downwards.
GATCAAAATTTGTCAGAGCATGTTAAAGCTCGGATTTTGGATGTTCCTCTTCAATCTGAAATTCTTTTTGGTTCTCCTGTGGAGTCAGTTTTGAAAAAGATGGAGGATAAAGCTAAGTCTATGCAGACGGTCAAGGATTTTTTGCAGGTGCAGCCCCCTATGTTTAGCAGGAATTGGCCTGCTAGAGGATGGTCCTACCCTTCTTCTGATTTTCAGTCTAAGGGCAGGTCTAGACGTAGTAGAGGCAGGGCTCATGCTCAGGGTTCTTTCAGACCTAGGACTTGGAGTTCTCCTGCACAGTCTTCTGGTGAGGGCAGGGGTCAGCCTTTTCGTAAACAGACCCAATGACCTGTATCTTCAGCTGCCAGATCCTTTTCTGGCAGCTCCTCTAGGAGGAAAGTTGGCACTTTTCAAACAAAACTGGCATTTGGTCACCCAGGACAAATGGGTGTTGGAAATAATAAATCAAGGTTACAAGTTTTACTTTCACACTTTTCCTCCTTTCAAAGGCATGCCGGATGTGCCTCCTCAGCAAAGGCTGGAGGCTCAGGAGCAAATTTCTTTGCTTTTACAGATGGGAGCTATCCAGGTGGTACCTCCATCAGAAGTAGGCCTAGGGTTTTATTCCCGTCTATTCCTAGTGCCAAAGAAAGGAAACACTTGGAGGCCAATTCTGGATTTGTCCATTCTCAATACCTACCTAGACATTCCAAAGTTCAAGATGTTAACATTACAACAACTTCTGCCTATGCTAGGCAAAGATCACTGGATGGTAATCCTGGATCTCAAAGAGGCCTATCTTCACATTCCTATCAGGCCCAGCTGCAGGAGATTCCTGCGATTTCGGGCTGGTACTTCTCATTATCAGTTCTCTGCATTGCCCTTTGGTTTATCTACTGCGCCCAGGGTGTTCACAAAAGTTCTGGCTCCTGTAATAGCTTTCTTCAGACAAAGGGGAATACAAATTTATCCTTATCTGGACGATTGCCTGATTCTTGCTCAAGACAAAGACAAGTTACTTCAACATCTGCAGTATGTAATGGCAGTGTTAAGGTGCCTAGGGTATTCTGTGAACGAAATAAAGTCCAGTCTAGTACCCTCTCAGGACATGTGCTTTCTGGGTGTGAGACTGAATACAGCTTCTCAGATGGCTTTTCTGACCCAGGACAAACAAAGAACTCTTCACCTATACTTCCAGCAGTTATCAGTACTGTCCAGGCTGACTGCAAGGACAGTCCTTCAAGCCTTGGGGTTCATGGCATCTTGCATTCTAGTACTTCCCAATGCCAAACTGCATATGAGGAAGCTACAATGGTATCTCAAAACTGTATGGACTCAACACTGCCACGATTTGGACACTGTCATTCGGATAATACCTTGCATCCAGAAGGAATTCTTGTGGTGGGCGCAGGAATGTCACCTAAACAAGGGACTCTCTGTGACCCGACCAGAGGCGAGTCAGATCATAACGACGGATGCCTCGGACTTGGCTTGGGGAGCACACTTCAATGGGAAATGGATTCAGGACACGTGGCCTCCCAGACTACAACATTTGCATATCAACATGAAGGAGATGTTAGCAGTCCAATTTGCCCTGATGGCCTTCAAGGATCTACTTCAACCAGGGCAGGTGTTGATTCGAACAGACAACACAACAGTCATGTGGTACATTAACAAGCAGGGGGGAACCCATTCTTACCCTCTTTGCAGACAAGCAATGATATTGTGGGAGACTGCTCTGAGTTTGCACATCACTCTTCAAGCACGGTTTCTGCCAGGAGCACAGAACTCCCTAGCAGATGTATTAAGCAGACAAATTGTGGACCCCCCACGAGTGGAAATTGGATCCTCAGGTATTCCAACAGTTGACAGTGGCTTGGGGAACTCCAGACATAGATCTGTTCGCTTCTCCACTAAATTTCCAACTACCAAAATTTTGCACAAAGATGTTTCACCCAAACGCTTGGAAAGTGGATGCTCTATCTTTCAGTTGGAACAACCTTCACGTCTATGCTTTCCCTCCTCTGCCTCTCCTTCCCAAGGTACTCTTGAAAGTCAGGCGGGACAAGCCTTGCATGATTCTAATAGCACCAGATTGGCCACGTCAGCACTGGTATCCTCTGCTGAGGAGTTTAATTCAGGAGCCTCCTTGGCCTTTGCCACAGATTCCTCACTTGTTGTCCCAGTCAAGCAATCATTTGCTCAATGTCAGGGTGCAGTCCCTGCATCTAACAGCCTGGCGTATTCTGTTTTAGAGCCTGTGGGGTCTCAGCTTCCTCAACAGGTTTTAGATGTCATTTTGGAAGCCAGGCAGCCCAGTACTAGAAAAGTTTATGCTGATAAATGGAGGAGATTTTTTTTTTGGAGCACAGCAAAGGGCTTTGATGTCTCAGTACCTAATTTGAGTTTTACGCTACAGTACCTTACTGAATTACTAGACAAGGGTTTGTCATTTTCCTCTGTGAAGGTTCATGCTGCAGCCATTTCTGCTCACTATGATTGTGACCCTCCTTTATTTTCTCATCCTTTGTTTAAGCAATTTCTTAGAGGGGCAAAAAATATAAGACCCCCACGTAGAGCTCCTACTCCTTCCTGGGATCTCAGTTTTGTGTTGGAGAAGCTTACTTTACCTCCTTTCGAACCTGCAGCTATGTCTGAGCTGAAGTTTTTGTCTTGGAAAACTGCTTTTTTGTTGGCCATTACCTCTGCTAGGAGGGTCTCTGAATTGCAGGCACTCATGGCAGTTGAACCTTTTCTGGTATTCCATAAGGATAGGGTGTCTTTGTGTACTAACCCTACTTTTATGCCTAAAGTGATTTCTAATGTGGCCTTGAACCAGTCTATTCATTTGCCTACTTTTTATGCTGATCCCCAAAATAAGGGGGGAAAAGTCTTGCATTCTTTGGACATTCATAGGCAGCTACGTTATTATTTGAGCAGAACTAAAGAGTTCAGGCAGACTCAACAGTTATTTATTTCTTTTGCTCTGGCTTCTCAAGGGAAAGCTGTTTCAAAGCAAACTATTTCTAAGTGGATTGGTCATTGTATTGCTTTTTGTTATTCTCATCATGGGAAGAATGTTCCTGCTGGGATCAGACCTCATTCCACTAGGGCTACTGCCACATCTACTGCCTTTTTGAGGGGGGTAGCTACTAAGGATATTTTGGAGGCAGCTACTTGGAGTTCAGTACACACTTTTACTAAGCATTACCATCTCCCTCTTTATTCCAAGTCTAGGGCTGGGTTTGCCACTGCAGTTTTACAGGGCATGTTAGCAGCTCCTAATGCTTTTTAGTTTGCCAGCCTCCCTTTTCCTTTGCTTTGGGATTCTACCCACAGGTTATGACTGCAGCAATGTGAGACGAAGAACATAGTACAGTTTTGTACCTACCATAAATGTAGATGTTCGAGGATCCACATTGCTGCAGTCCTATTTCCCTCCCTCCTTCCCCTCTATAGTTTGGGGTTGCTGTTTTTTCCTTTGGGATAATTGTTATTTTCTCACTTGTGGTTGTTTGGTATTTACTATTTTGGCTCTGGCCTTTCCTTTTTAAGGCCTTCTGACATCTGGGGCAAGAAAGACTGAGGATATGGCGTCGGTCATGCGCTTAAGTACTACTACGTACTGACGTCAGCTCCGGGCGACCATGACCGACGCCAGCCTAACTCTTTGGTATTCGGGCCGACCGAGGACAGCGGACTACACACAGGTTATAACTGCAGCAATGTGGATCCTCGAACATCTACATTTATGGTAGGTAGAAAACTGTACTTTTGCACATGCCACATTTGAATGAACCTTTTTTTTCTAGATAAAGAATTACTGTTGTTGTAATTCTTGGTATGAGCACCCTGTTCAAACATACCCTTCAAATTTGTGTCCCGCTTCCTAATAAAATGTAGCCTATCAGGGAGAAAAGTTTTGATGTCATTTTGCGATGTCAAAATGGGCCAAAAAGTAGTTATAGTATTTTCAATAAAGTGTGAATCTTCTGTATATGTATATGCAAAGCCCTTTTGTGTTTCAAGGTGCCCTGATTTAACAGATGTAGGCAGGGGAAGTCCTTTCCCAATAGAGGGGGATAAAGTGAATCCCTTTTTGACAAAATCTCTGAAGTGAGAGAGTTAATCAATTGAAGGGGATAACCTCTCTCTTCAAATAAAGCAGACAGAAAAAGTGTCTCTTTTAAAAATAATTCAAGAGAACTACACATTCTTGAGGCCCGTATAAGTTGGCCTCTGACTATGCCTTTTTTGATGCAAATAGGGTGAGAACTATCAAAATGCAAAAATGCATTAGAAAAAGTGTTCTTTCTAAAGATTTGCGTTTGAAAATGTCCATTAACATTGTCCTTAGTTAAAAGCACATCCAAATAATGTAAAGAATGTTCACTAATATTGTAAGTGAAAGATAGAAATTCTGTCGTCGAATTGATATAGTCAAAAAATTCGAGGAAACTGCTTCTAGTACCCTGCCACAATATACAGATGTCATCAAGATAACGTTTATAATATAATATAAATTCCTTCCATTTAGATGAATGATGTCTCCCATTTATGCAACACTATATTTGCATATGATGAAGCACAAGGAGCGCCCATGACAACTCCTTTGCACTGTCTAAAAAATTCTCCACTGAAGTAAATTAAGTTATTATGCAAAATAGTGTCCATAAATTCAGCCATAAGGTTAACCATGTTATTACTTAAACCTGATTCGGTAGCAAGAATCTCAGTAAACCAATCTATACCAGTAGTATGTGGTATACTTGGAAATAATTCAATGACATCTATAGTCACCATTAGTAAATCAGGGTTATACACATTTGGAGAAATACTAGCTAGAAACTCCCATGAGTCTTTGCAAATAAAAGGAAATGTGGACACAAAATACTTTAAATTATGCTCAACAAATTTACTCAAAGGTTCGGTAATACCTCCCCCACCTGCCACAACTGGCCTAAATTTAAGGGGTTCCAGACCTTTGTGAACCTTGGGTATTCCGAATAAAATCGGGATTTTTGGGTTAGATACATACAAATAATTAAACAACTTTTCGTTGATTACCCCTTGGGTTAGGTGGTCTTGTAAAGTGTATTTAATTTTGGCATATGCAACATTAAGTTCATTTTTTGATGTCGACTCATATGTGTCAGTATCTTGTAAAATATTATGAATATAATTTTCATAATCAAAAAAATGCATCAAGACCACCCCCCCCCCCCCACCCTTATCGGGTTTCATAACCCTGACTTGTTCTTTTTTCAATAAGTCAACCACTTCCTGTAACTGAAAATTAAAATTGTTTGTGAGGGAATTAGAACAACCAGTGTAATTCATTCTAAAAACTTTTTCTATTAATTCCTCATAAACTCTTAAACTAGGGTGCGTAGGTGGATTGAATGTGCTACATCTGCTGATGGAATTATCAGGGACATGTTGGCCTTTGAAATATAATGAGAGATTTAAATTCCTGATAAATAATTTTAATTCAATAAGTAGTTTAGGCAAATATGCAGGTCTAGAAGGGACATACTGGAGACCCTTAGTGAACAGTTCAAAAAACTCAGGTGTAACCATTAGCTCCGTGTAGTTGAAAATATTAAAATTATTGTGTGTAACCACTGTACAGTTGGTATTAGAACTAATGGGGTCTACCACTTCAAGAATAGACTCTTCACAGTCTAATATTGTCTGCGTCCCCTTCCCCAATTCTGTTGTTAAAAAGATTGGTTCCTCCCCATCGGTCTGCCCTGGGGAAATTGAAAAACCTGCGGTGAATTACCAGCTCCTTTCTGAGCTAAACGCTCACTCCTTCTGAGGGGTTCTGCATTTGGTGTACTAAGTAAGTTTTCATTTCCTGTAGGGTTGACCGGGCCATTAGAGTCCCAAGTGTTCTGCTTTTGCCTACCAGGAATTGGATAGGCCTTACCCTCCCTGTATTCCATTAAATCTCTATCTAATTTTTTAGCTTTCCTGTCCAAAACTTTAAGACAGTATTGATCAACTTCAGTGAACACTTCATCATATTTCTTTTTGCATCCTAAAAAATGTTTATGCTTAACAATATTGTCATTAAGTAATGTTAGTTCATTCAAAATAATATTGGACTTATTCTGATAGTCCTGTACCATTAATTGTAGCATTTCAAGTCCTGTTCGATTAAAGAGTTCAATCAATTGAGAGTGCAAAACCGAGCCCAAGGCAGCACCATTAGGAAATTTGTAACAACGAAGCCCCTTGAGAACTCTTTGCACTCTGATACATTCTTTAAGGTAGTTGATTTCAAGCTGAGCATTTTTATATGAGTAAAGTTTTTTATTAAAAGTTTCAAAATCAACATCCAATTGCTCTAAATGAGCGTTAAAAGTACCTTGTTTGAATGTTGGCTGAAATTCAGTCCATGCCTTAAAGTTGAATACTTTTTCGGAAAAGCCAGCATCAGAGGTGTTCTTATTCTGTGTGTTATCATTATGGGAACGGGTGTTCTGATTACCCGTTGCCGTTGGACCATTGGTTACATCAGCGCCATTCGGCTCCTGCCCTTGTAAACGTCTTTGGTCATTAAGTGCACCATGTTTCTGATTTCCCAGTAAAGAAAATTCCCGGTCACAATTCTGTTTAGAAATCGCGTTGTTAATCTGTGTTAGCAATGCCAGTACTTGGTTAAACTCTTTGCGTGTTACAGGAGCCTCATCAGGCTCATCACGAAAAATAGCCGGTGTATCCAAAAGAGCTGCACGCAAAGAGTCCTCCTCCATAAGCGCAAACAAGTGAACGTAGAGATGAACTAAGAAACAACCAACCAGAAGACAAACTGCCACAGTCCTTTGAGCACACCAAAAATCCACAGGTATTGAATAATACCACGAAGAAAAAATACTTTCAACAAATCTTGCTGCTTTCAGTGTATCCTTATTGGAAATACAAAAACACAGTCTTAGATAAAGAAACAGGACTTCTTTATTGATCCACAATTACAATACAAAACGAGCGCTTCCGCCTGGCGCATCCCAGGCTTTTTCAAGATAAAATGACTGTGTGGCTATACAGTTTATATACTTTAAAAGATAGACCAATTGCTGAACCATAATCATTTCATACCTCAGTGAATAACAGATATGACATAAGCTGACCTTCATTTTTCCAAAGAAAATTAAAACCGATAGTAAATATAAGACTTCCACAAAGGGGTGTATAGTAACTTGATATTTTAAACCTGATTTACTAATAGAATCCAATTCCAAGTGAAAAATAGAGAAATGCAGAGGCTGTGGAGTAATGAAAACTGAATAACACTTTACACTGGGGCCACCATTGCAAATTTGCGCAAGTTTTTTCTTGCTTGAGCTAGAACTTGTTTTCTTGTTAAAAAAATTGTCATTCTTGTTTAAGAAAAGGGCAACTTCTTTTCCCAATACCCTCTTGTTTAGAGTATGCTTGTCAAGGTAAGGTGGGCCTGCTGTGGTTGATTTTTTTTTTTTTACAGTCCCCATCCCTAATGGCACAGTCAAGTTTGGTTACTTTTAAATGTTCTTCTTGCAGTACTGATTCTTGGGTCTTCCTGAATGTAGAAACCCACAATTTATTTATTTATTTATTTTATTTGATGTTTATTGACCAGAAATGTCTGACTGAGTTTGTGCCCTTTTTCAGCAGAGGCCCAGGGAGAAAAGCTCCACATAGTATTACATACACCATAAAATGTTATAAACAGTACAGTATACATGAGTTAATATAAACATGCATTATAATGCTTGGATTCCCACTTGTAGCATGAGAGTTTAAAATGTGTTATTTACAGAAAAGGCAATAAAACAAATATGTTAAACTCATTCATGTATGCCCAATACATAAGGAATTCACCATTTAGAGGCGAAGAAATGATAATTAACCCAGAGTTTAAGATAAGAGTACAGGAAGTACTGTATATCAAATCGTAGTTCTTATAGTCAACAGCATGTACATCAGTGATCAAACCTTCTTCTATCACCTGCTCTCTTTAGCAACTTCCCAGTTGATAGAGAGAGCAGGTGATAGAAAAAGTGTCTAGAGGAAAAAGGAGGGGGTGGAGATGGGTAAAAGAGGGAAAATTAGGGATTTTTTTTTAATTTATAAATAAGAGAGGAGAGTAGTAGTAGTTAGAATCAAGTGAAATCTCAGAAAGGGGAGTAAGCTAAGTGGGAAAAGAAGGGAGGGAGTTTAATATGAGTATTGAGAAATTTAGTGAAAAAGGTATTAGGAGCTGGAATTAAGTATGAATTGAAAAGGGGCTGTATGCAGTGGGAGTCAGGTGATTAAGTTCATGGTGGTTGTATCCAGGAGCAAGTCCAGGTATTAGTAAAGTGGACTTTTAGGGTGATTTTAAGTGGGTAGGGCTATGTGATAGATCTGATTGTTAAAGGTAGCTTATTGTAGTGGATACAGGGAAGATAGTTGCAGAGGGTTTCAGCAATTGATTTTTTAGGTTTGTAGATGTCAAGGAGGTTTTGACTGGTGCTCCTACGTTTTCAGGTTGGGAGGTACTAATTTAAGTTGTTGGAAATGTTAGGGCAGAAGGAGGGTTTGTAGAGGATGGAGTGGATAATATTAAATTGATAGAAAAGTTGATTGGGGAACTCAAGCCATTTCTGTGTGTTCAAGGCCAGGCAGTGGTGGGATTTAGGTTGAGGGCTAGTGGCAAATCTAGCTGTTTTGTGATATATATTTTCCATCTTATTCAACAGTGTTGCTTATAGGCTAGTGAGGATGTGGGAGCCAGACAGAGTAGGAGATAAGCAAGAGAGAGTAACCATCTTGCCTCTGGTGTGAGATATATTTTGTTAAGGTACAGTAATCCAAGCTTTTGGTTAGTATTTTTGATACAGTAATTTATATGAAGGTTAAACTTTAGTTTATCATCAGTTATGACACCTAGTAGTTTGGTATGAGATTCGACACTGATGGTGTTGTGTAATGAGGTGATAGTGAAGGTTGAGGTGTTATGAGAGAGTGATTTAGGCAGAAATAGAAGTAGTTTAGTTTTCTTAGCACTAAGTATTAGCTTGTTATTGGTTAGCCAGGTCTCAGTATTTGTGAAAGTTTGCTAGGATTTGGAAAGCAGGTATGAGAGCTGATTTGGGGCAGGATGTATAAACATTGTTAGTAAAAATGTTGAATAGAAGAGGTCCTAAGATGGATCCTTGGGGCACACCTGTAGTGACTGGCAGAGGAGGGGACAGTGTAGAAAGCCATCTAACAGATTGTTGCCTATTGGACAGGTAGCTGCTGAAACAAGAGATAGTGGATGGGGCCAGATTAAGTTATGTTAGTTTAGAAATGAGCAAAGGAAGAAACATAGTATCAAATGCCCTGGATAAGTCCAGGAATAGGCAAGAAACTAGTTTGTTATTGTCTCTGGATTGTGCAGCTGAATTGCTAAAAGTGATGATAGCAGTGGAAGTACTATGGTTTGGTCAAAAAAACATGCTGAATGGGTGTTAAAAGGTTTTCTAGTAATAAGTGGAGTAATAGTTGTGCATGGACGCATCTTTCCATGATTTGTGAGAGTGAATAGAGAATAGCTATAGGCCTAAAATTGGAAATTTCTGTAGATTTTCCTCATTTATGGATGTGGATAGTGCAGAATTTTTTTCAGATAGATGGAACAGTAGATTCAGACAGTGAGCAATTTATCAGAATGGATATGGGGTATGCAATGGAAGAGGTGGCTATTTTTAGAAAGTATCATGGCAAGTTGTCAGCAGATGGAGAGCATGGCTTTGGATTCTGAAGAAGTTTTTTGATATAGGTAGTTGATACAAGTTGAAGAGAAAAGGTGTTTTATTGGGGATTGGGATGTTTTTCAGAGTGAGGGCTAGATGAATCAGAAGCAAGGGTGGAGTTAGGAAGAGATCTGGAGTTAGAAAGCAGTAATTTACTGATGGTGTTGATGAAAAAGGAATTGAACTGTGTGGCTATTTCTGTGGGAGACAGATTAGGATCAGGGCTGGGAGATGTTGGGTTACCTGGATGTAAGATGTGGTTAATTTTCTTCCGGAAGTCCCCAGGGTTATTATTGTGATTAAAGGTGAAGTGTGAGTAGAAGTTTCTTTTGTCAGATACTTTTTTTTAAGTTTTGTTTCTAAGTTCTTTATATTTTTGTAAGTCTGAAGGAGATTTTGATTTAGTCCATTTGTTCCTCGCTAGATCTCTGACATAGATAGAGGAATGAGTAGTGTTGGTAAGCCAAGGAAAGATTTGAGATTTAACTCTTGTTCGAAAAGGGGTGTGAGTGTTGAGAATATTTAAGAAAGTTGAATTGAAGTGTAGGACAGCATCATTAAGAGGCAGTGAAAAGAGTGAAGATCCGTTAATGGAGGATAGGAGGCTGTTTAAGTATTCTCAGTTGAAGTTGGTCAGTTTACAGAAAATTTTATATTTGTGAGCACTAGTAATGTGGGAGGTGTATTTAAGTACTCGTATAGGCTCATGGTCACTAAGAGAGTCAGATAGTGATTTAGGTTTATGGTATTTATTGGGATGAAATACTAGTATCCAGTCAATAACTGAGTGCGAGTTTGAGAGTTAGTTTATTTAGGTTGGTTGGAGTTGAGATGACCTGTGTGAAGCCTTAAAGGTTTATACTTTGACAAGGGGAATCTGTTTTAAAGGGATGCCAATTTATGTTGACATTCCCTAGGATGGTTGTTTCTGTTATAATGTTATTTGAGAACCAGGATAGTATTTGTTCAAAGAGGGGGATATTATCACCAGGAGGTATGTATATGGCGGCAACAGTTAAGGTAAGGTGTTTTTTGAGAATTACATTTACTGACAGAATTTCAGCAGGGGGGAGGGAGGTAGAGAGGTGTTAGAGGAGGTTACTGTGAGATGGTCAGGGTAAAGAATAGCTACTCCTCCACCTTTTCTATTTATTCTATCCAGATGTAGTATGTTATAGCCAGGTGACAATTGACCCTGTTCATAGATTGTGGGATCATAGGAAGTTACTAGGCTAATTGCCCTAGTTCAAGACTAGCCACGTTCTACCCTTATTTCCACTATCAGCACCTATTGACCCTGTCCAGGAGGGGCAATAGGTGGACCCCCTGGGGTGAATTTACAGTTACCCATGCAATTGTCCAGATTGAGTTTGAAGAGGGCAATAAGGTGCTCTGTTTGACATGAAGTGAGAGTCTGTTCCAAAAATGTGGTAACCTCTGGGGAGACAAATCTGTCCCTCCAGCAGGTTCAATTAATGTCACATACCAGGTTATGGTCTTTAGAGAAAGTAGCCTGTGTACCATTTGACTTGTGGATATGCAGCATTTCCAATAAAGCAGGGTCAGAGATTACCTTACATGCCAGACACAGATTGCCTCTGAGTAGTCTGTATGAAACAATAAAGTGACAGTGATTTCAGACGATCCACATAGGACACATGCTAAACAACTTGAATTTTCCTTGTGAAGAACCTTTCTGGTCTCTCGAATTACTGCAGGTGCTTGGAAAGGTACATACCAATAGGGGTGTTGTACTCAATTACTGCCGTGATGAGGGAAGAGTGCAGGGAGGTTATAACTTCTTTTTTTTTCTGGCGGCAGTGCTCTTACTTACGAGATGAGCAACATAGAATACCCTTCTTACCACTGTGGAGACATAGCGGTCAAAGGTAACATTGCTGTCAATCTGTGTGCCCAGGTCTCTCATCACTGAATGGGTACTTAAGGTGTTGCTATTGATGTGGTAAGCAGGAACATCGCTTTTACTGAAAGGAATGATCATGCATTTTTTGAGTTGTGCTTAAGGCCATGACTTTGGCATCACTCATTTGTTTGTGTAAGACCCTCTTGTCAGATGTTCACATAATTTGAAGAGTCTATGACCACTCCTAGTTTGCAGTCATCAGCAAACTTTGTCAGCCACAGACCGTTAGTATTTGCTTGTACTTCAGAGAAATAGATTCTGAACAGTCGTGGTCCCAGGACTGATCCTTGTGGAACATCACTGGTTATAGGTATACTGTTGAAGGTGGATTCCCTATTTTGACTATGAGTTCTATCAGTGAGCCAGTTAGTGACCCATCTAATGATATGAGGGTTGATGCCTAGTTGGATGAGTTTGTCAATGATTCCTGAGTGGAGGATAGTGTCAAATGCCTTGGCTAAGGCCAGGTAGGCCGTATGCACATATTTCCCCTCATCCAGGGCCTTGGTGACTGCCTTGAAGAAGTCCACCAGTTTTAACAGACTTGATCTTCCTTTTACAAATCAAAGTGAATAGGGTCAAGTGTTTGGAGATTACCTATATCTTTTTTGCTAAGGTCCATGTTGATTTGCTCCATGGCCTTGCAGGTAAGGCTAGTCAGGCTGATAGGTCTGTAGCTCCCCGGGTCAGTGGAAGCACCACCTTTGTGAAAGGGAATAACCGTGGCTGTTTTCCATTCATCTGGTACGAAGCCGGTGCTTAGACTATGGTTGAAAAGAGTACCCAATGTTGTCAGTTCATGTTGGAGCCCATGTAGGATGCAGCCTAGGACTTTATTAGGTCCCATAGATGCTGTGTTTTTGGCCTTAGAGAGGGCATTTACGACTTGCTTTTTAGAGATACAAGGAAGGGGACAGGTGGTAGTGATGTCATGGGGTACATATGGCGTGGACAGGGAAATGAAGTTTTCATAGAACCTGTCAGCCAACATGTTAGCTATGTCCACAGGCTCAGTATATGTGGTATCATTAACTACCACTTCTGGACAAATCTGGGCCTTTAGGTAACGGATGTAACTATAGAATGTCTTGTGGTTGTCCTTTGTTAAGGAAACAAATTTGGACTCGTAGTTTGCTTTAGAGGGCTTCACAAGAAGTCTTAATTGCTTGTTTAAGTTTAGGAGAAAGTGTTTCCAGTTTAGGAAGGCTCAGTCTTTCTCTTAGATAGCAATTTCTTCCTCTTATTGTAAAGCCTTTTAATGGCAGTTGTCCACCAGGCAAGTTTGCTCTTCCTTGAGGAGCTTGTTTTGGTCCTGTCAGGTACAGCTGAGTTAATGCAGTTATACAGGTGTTTGTATAAAGCATTGGTGTAGAGCTCAGCATAGTTGCTGGTCCCATCTGAGGGAGGAGGTACAGTGAAGCTATTTATACCATCCTGCAAGTGGTTATAATCTGCTCTAGAGAAGTTTTTTAAGTTTAGTTGCTGCTGGGGGGTGGGGGTGTTAGGTGTGATAGTTACTTTGAATGAGACCGATTTCTGGCCAGATCTTACCAGGGTGGACCTTACAGTAAGGGTGCTACAGTGGTCCCTCATATTGCTGAGCACCAGACCCAGGATGTTGGCACCCCTTGTGGGGATGTCAACCAGTTGGTCCAAGGCATTGGAGTTAATGAGGTCAAGTAACCTTTGGGCAAGTGAGTTAAAGCACTAGTAATTTACCCATTCAATGTATGGGTAGTTAGTCGCCCCAAACCATGTGGTGTTTGGGTGTATCTTGATAGACTCACATAGATCCAAATAGGCATAATGGATGTCCTGATTCATGGAGGGGGTCCTGTAGTTGGTAATGATTTGCATAGGTCTCCTACCAACAGTTAATTGCACCTGAAGTGTCTCCAGGGAGTCATACTGTTTAACCAATCTGGAGGTGTATTTATCTTTAACGAATATTGATACATCACATCCTTTAGTTTCCATATCCTTCAGTTTGAGGTGTGAATGTGTGGAAGGAGGTGTGACCCGCTATGGCTGGGGTGATCTCCACAGCCTTGAGTCAGGTCTCTGTGACTGCACAGTATCTGCATCTTCCAAGGTGAGGACAGCTTCCAGTGATTGTAGTTTGATGTTGAGACTTCTAGCATTTAGCAGCATAACCTTGAGGCTGTTTTTAGGTGAAGTTTTTACATTAGAAATGTTGTCCTTGAGACACTGCCTAAAAAGGCATTACATCATCCCTAGCAGATGGACTTCCAAATACTGACATCTGGATGTCTGGGTATAATAACAGTGTCCATCTTCAGTTCTTTCTCACCATGCAGTCAGATTCACTTTACATGTTTACTGCACTTGCAGTCCATCAGTTGTCTCGTGTTTTCAGAGAACCACCTTCTTCCAGTCAGATAAGTAACCCTTTGGAGAAATGTCTGTGCTGATTTAATATTCAAAAATATTCAGCAATTACTCGACGTCTGGGAAGCAAATCCCATGCAAAGATTTTCCCGCATTTTGTTTGCTTTGTCTGAAGCCTCAGCATGACATCTCTCATTATCCCGACTGAGAAAAGTTCCATGCAAAAACTCTCAAGCGTAGGGCAGAGGTACGTGCTTCCCATATAAAGTCCTTTATTTGGCTTCCTTGGTGGCATTACAATCCACTGTTACTGCAGAGACTCCACAGGATCTGGCATCGGCTAGTCTAATTCCAAAACAGGGGAAAGACAGAAAGGCAAATGACACTGACATTTAGTGAAAAAGCTCCAACTGTAGGTCTTAAGTTGATCAATGACCTAGGTGAGGCACCTTTGTAGCTCTCTTGTCTAGGACTCCTAGGTCCGAGCCCTCTGGCACAAGCCCTCAGGAGGCCACCATGGTGTTTGACGTTCCTATCAATGCCACCAAGGCTGACATGTCTGTTGGGTCCGAGGTTGCTTTGTAGACCTCAGCTTCCAACTTCTGTGCTGTGGCACTTGATGGAGACTCCCCATCTTCCCCGACTACTCAAGCTGCAACTGAAGTTGCAGTCGACAGCCACATCCTTCAGTCACTCCTTTAAAATGGGCTACCAAACCAAAGCAAATCACTTCTTTTGCTTCACCACCACTTCTGTGACCATTGCTTCTCAGACCAAAGCCCAAGACCTTCTTAAAATAGCACAGGAGTTTATGGCCTTAATGAAATTTAGAGTGCCCTCTCACTTTCCACCTTCTAGGCTTCCTCCTCTAAAAGGAGCAAGGAAGTAGCTGTTTTAGGAAGAGAAAGATTCCCTCTACCTCTGAGGATGAGGAGGAATTGTCTTATTCTGACCAGATACCACCTCAGGCTTATCCAGACTGAGACTCAGATGACACACACTCTTCTGCATCACAACCCGAGGGCCTTTCCTTTGGGGATACCCTACATAGAATGAAGGAGGCTTTCAGATGGGAAGGTAAGCAGTTCTCCCAGCCCCAGACCCACTACAGGGAATTGCTAAATTTACCTTCACCAGACCACTGACTGTTCCTTCCGTACATGTTGTATTGGATGACATCTTTGAAGACATAGCTCTACACCCTAACTTTATACCCCCTGCTCCCAGGAAATCAGACAGGTTTTACAGAGTGCTTGAATCTCACAAACCCCTATAAAAATCCAAAGGCTAATCCTTCTGTTGTCTCTACTGAATCCACAAAAGGTATTCCTAAAGGACCAACAAGACGTCCCCTGCCTCGTGATAGGGAAAGTAGATTACAAGATGGAATTGGGGAAAATAGCCTATGCCTCTGCCACCCTGGTAATGAGAGCTTTGAATTGTCAATTCCATATGTTAAAGTACATCTCTTCAACATAAAATGCTAGCTAAGGTAGGTTATAGTGCAACTAGAACCTTAGCCAAGGAAATCCAGGAGATAGACAGAGAAGCATTACAAGTTTCCATACACTCCATAAAATGTGTCTGTGATGTCTTAGATGCTTCTTGCAGAGCAGCTGACACAGGTTTTGTCATCCGTATATATTCATGGCTCAGGACCAGCCCCTATCAGATCAGGTAAAGGCTGAACTACTAGATGCCCCATTGGATAAGGAATTCATTTTTGGTCCTCCCGCTAAACATGTTTTGGAGAAACTGGACAAAAATAGAAAGCAGATTAAAACTGTGAAAAAATTTTACCTGACGTGTATCTGACTCCAAGGTACAGTAGGAATTTCCCTTCAAAACCTTGACCTTTTCTACCTAGACAAGATGAGGGGAGGCCTCCCCATGGTAAAATGACCAAGACTATCTAAGATATAGCAAAAACGAATAATCACAGAGGGCAGGGGCCTCCAAAGAACCCACCCAGTGCATTGAGCAGCTGTGACTATGTTCTACCCCAGCCTTCCTTACTCTTTACTGTCCCTTCCAAACCTCTTTCAGGAAGACTGTCCTTCCTAAAAGGAAGGCTTCTACTAATGGATATTTCTAGTCCCAAAAAAGAGGGCGCATGGAGACCCATCTTGGATCTCTGCAAGCTAGACAAGTTCATCAACATGCCAAAATTCAAAACACTTGCTTTGTAGAAATTGCTGCTCATGATTTTCCAAAATTCCTCCATGGTCACCATAGACCTAAAGGATGTTTACCTCTATGTCCCCATAGTAAACAGTGACAGTAAGTACCTCTGATTTGTAGCAACAAGCTCCCACTTCCAGTTCTGTGCTTTGTCAAGTGGTCTATGTGCTACTCCCAGAGTTTTCACAAAATGCCCATCTCCTCTGATAGCACATTGCAGAACTCTAGGGATTCATATTTACCCATACTTAGCAGACTATCTTATTCAGGGAAGATCAGCTTCAGAGACCTTAAATGACTTACAGATCACCAGAGTTTGTTTTCATAAGGTAGATCTAGCATTACATCTTCAAAAATCCCAATCTCTATCCTCAAACAAGGATCCTTTTTCTGGGAGCTCTTATAGACTCAGTTCAACAGAAAACCTTCCTTCACCAAGACATGATTGCTGTCTTGACATCTGCTTCCAAATCAGCTCTTCACTGCAAGAGAATTACTGAGGATACTGGGGTACATGGTGTCATGCATTCTAATGATCCCTTTTTCAAAGTTGAACATAAGGAAACTACAATGGTTTCTGAAAAGGTTTTGGGAACAGCACTTCCAACCCCTGGAAACCCTACTGCCACTCTTTCCATACATGAAAAAATAACTCTTATGGTAGAAAAAAACACTATACAAAGGAACCCATGGGCAAATTTCACTTTGCCAGAAGCGGATGAGGCAATTACCATGGACAGTTCAGACATAGCTTGGAGAAGCCTTCTTAGGTTCCCTGAAGGTGCAGAGCATTTGGTCCCCACAGCAGAGGAATTTGCATATATATCAAAAGCAGTCTGCCTGACCATAAAAGCCTTTCAGCAAACTTTAAGCTGAGGGACACTGCAAATCTGGACAGACAGCAACATAGTTACATGGTAAATAAACAAACAAGGGGGAACTATGTCTTACTCTGTGCAGCCTTGCCAGAAAAATGTGGATGTGGATGCTGGCTCAAGAGATAGGGTTGACCATCATAGCCTTTTGTATTCCAGGCCAGAGCAATACCCTAGCAGATTCTCTAAGCAGGAACCTTCTAGACCCCAATGAATGGATGTTGAAAAGAGAGGCTTTCTTTGATTTGACTGTACAGTGGGGGATCACATTAATAGACCTGTTTACCTCTGTCCACAATAAGCAACTACAGAAGTGCTGCTGCAGAGCACAACAGACAGGAGCTTGAAAGATATATGCATTTTCCATCACGTGGACATACTGGTTCCTGTATACATTCATGTCCTTACCCCTGATTGCCAGGATACTAACAAAAATCAGGGCAGACCGACCCAGCATGATCCTAGTGGCCTCCTTCCAGCTGAGACAACACTGGTTCTCCCTCCTCCTGTCTTTCAGCGAGTGGGATTCCAGACCCTATCTCAGGAAATAGATCTCCTCAGGCAGGTCAAGAGGTCTTCCTTCCAGCTGTCTGCCTAGCCACCCTCAAGTTAACTACCAAGATGATTAGGTTTTGACACACAGGACTACATCCTGTCCCAAGAATGTCCTGTCCATTCTAAAGAAGCAAAAGAGCACAATACCAGGCAAAATGGAAAAGATTTTTCCAGACAATGACACTAATCCTGCTCAAGCAGACATCAGCTCAGTCTTGCAGTCCCTGTCAGGTCTCTTTAGACTGTTTGTTTGTCTTTCGG
>NC_056726.1:297218266-297333266 GCF_019279795.1 Protopterus annectens | reverse complement strand
ATAAAATAAAACATGATTTTACAGCAGGAACCAACAAAAAGTCAAAATCCCTGTAGTTTATAGAATCTTGGTGCCAACACCTTGAGTAAATCTCTGACTGAGGCCACTGTGGCAGAGGTGACCCCTTTAATGGATGCAGACCCTAGGATCATGGAGGTCCACAGAACCAGGGATATCTAGAGCTTTTCTCTGGCAGGCCGCCTCACTGTCCCAGAAGGGTTGTCTGACTGTTCCCCTCTGGAATTAGTCAGGAGCCTTCTTTCCTCTATCAAATTGTGTGGCTGGTCATCATACAGGATTTATGGGTAACAAGGATTATGTCCAGAGACTGTATGCCCTTTTCTCATGCCTCCCCTCTGAAAATGTTGCTTTCAGATGTGCTTTGCACCAGCAAAAAAGTTGCCATAAGAGAAATACTTTGTTTTTCAGAAAAGAGACATTGAAGAGATCCCATTGGACTAGTGTGTGTCAGGTTATTACACCATTTTTTTTTTTTGGTTTTGAAGAAAAACAAGGACCTCAAGCCCATTTTGGACCAAAGTGAACTCAACTTGTAAGTTTAAAAAAGATCTGTTTCAGGATGGTCAGTTCTGCCTTGTCTACAGGTAAATGATTGGATGTGCTCTGTCTACCTTCAGGATAATTATCTCCATGTTAAAATTGCAAAACCATCTTGATAGCTTCTATGTTTATGACTAGGACTCGATCATTTCCAGTTCAGAGCTCTACCCATTGGTATCATCCCCAAGGTGTTCTCCTGGTGCATGGCTGTGGTGGCAGTGATCTAGAGGCTGTTCTAGGGTCATTGTCTTCCCATACTTATACAACTGGTTCCTCGCTGTTGCATCAAAGGAAGTCAAAGCCAGGGATTACTTGCTTCAGCTTAACTTGTACTTGGGAATTTCAGTCAACTAAGAAAAATCACAGTGTTAATGTGCAGCATTAAGATAAATAACAAATATTTACCTGTTAGTCTTGAGTCAGTAATAACACTTCAGTATGTGCAAAGTTACTTTTGTTTATTATATCCAAAGAACCCACAGCACTGGAAGACTGCCTTCACAAAAATTTCCAAATCAGTCTCCCCAAGCAGTAGAAATATACAGTTTATATACTATTTCTTATCAGTTGCATGCATGCAGAATTCTGATGTTGCATATTGGTTAACAAATCAATGAATTTAAAAATATATGCCCTCATGATTCTCGCTTAGAGCTTCACGTGAACACTTGACAATTAGGCCTCTCAAAAACATAGACCATCTGAGTTTAGGAATCTGCCCTCCAACTTTGTACCATTTAGTACCAACATACATTATCTATACAGACATCCTTGCAACGACTCATCCCACACCATTTGAAGGCCCAAATTTAGAAAAGATTTCCTGACACGTTTTCTTTTCTTTTCTTCCTTCATTAACATTTGAACAAAATTCTTCAAAACATAATAAACATCCCTTAACTCCTTCAGCACTTACTTTTCTGTCAGTATACTGTTGACATTAAAGAGAATGCAGTTGTAAAACGCTTGAAGTATAAAACTTCATCTCAGGTGAAGTGTGACTCTGCATTGCATTTGATTCTTAACATAAAAACGTCACGATAAAACAAACTAATAACTAACAAAACAAAAAGAAAAAGCCCTGAGGTTGGAATCTGCTGAATGTAAAAGTTTTATTAAAAAACGTTAAACGCTTTCATCCATAAATAGTTTAGAACTCATCAGAACAAATAACACCACATTGTTTTTTTTAAACATTTTCTTAAAACATTTTGACTTTTAATTAGGTTTTAGTAATGGAATAATTTTTTATAGTTGCATTTGTGTTATTATGTATACACAGATTAAAAAAACTTCCACCCATGCAGAAAACATACACACCACCACCAGGAGATATTGTAAATTACGTACTTTTGGCATCTGGACAAAATCCACCAGGGAAGGAATTTTCTTTGAATTTATTTCTACCTTAACATAAGGTCCCTTTTGATCTATTGGCAACAAAGGATCAAGCTTTATTTCTGTCTCATTTCCCTGACATAGTCAATATGGTGATTCCTGACTCCTCCCAATGTGAGGAGGTGGTGGAGGAACTACAGCATTATTATAATTTGGCTGCCATTCAGTTAAGGTATCTTGGACTCTCTGCATTTGGCTGTGTGGGCATTTTCCTCTCCAATGTCCTGCTTTTCCACAATTGAAGCAAGATCCATTAGATGAGACAGGAGAGGCAATGCAAACCTGTTGTTGCCAACCAGCTGCACTTTGTTCCCCTCTGCCAGCAGTCTTACTAAATTCCTCTCCCTCTTCCCCTGCCTGTGCTCCATCCCCTTGGAGCTTCTAGCTGCCTTATCTACAAAGTTAACAGCTTATCCTCAGTATCCTTCCTCCATTTTTCCTGATACTCACTACAGTGATTTGCATCACTTAATAAACACTCCAAGTCCTCTCCGTGGCAGTCTATAAGCACTTGCTTTTTTTGATTTTGTACAGGGCCTTGGAGACCATGCACAATAGCTGCTGCAGTAGCTGGCTTAGCTTGTTCTTCGGGATCTGGTATCATGAATGTCTAGCAAACATTGCTTTAAGATGACTCAAATAGTCTACACGGGGCTTCCTCTTTGTTTTGCTTAAATGCATGTAACTTAGACCAGTCAGTCCAAACTTGACACACTTCTGTAAATTTATTTAACAATGCTGTCTTTTTATCTATTAGTGCATTCCCTGTGAGAGTAAAATCTGTTATTTCTGCCTTCTCAAGTAACTGTTTTCTTATTTCATCTGAAGTAACTACCCCGAGCAGCTGATTTAAAAATCTGTCAAGGTAGGATTGTAACATTCTATTAGTTTTTAATTCCTCCCTAAACCTTAAGGGATCCTCTCTAATATTTGGAAAAACTTTTAGATATAGTATGAAATCAACAGGGGGTCTAAGGACGATAAAGAAGCTCTCTATTATTTGCCCCCAAAATTTCCCTAAGAGATGCCAAAGAATCCTCTCCAGAGGCCATAACCTCCTGTCCTACCCTATCATGTGAGCGCATGTGATGACAGGAGTGTCAAATACTAATGCCCATGTTGGAGAAGTAGAAGCTGTTTTTAGAAAGATAGGAAGAAGAAATGAGAAAGATGTGAATTAGAACCCCCCCCCCAACTGCTGATGCCTTTTCAGAAGAAGGAGGTTGAACAGGGGAACTAGTCTGAGATGTAACAGTATCACGCTAACTTGGTGTCCAATGAACAGTTGACTGAAACAGTAGAATCTTCTGCATGAGCCACCCACACCGGTACATATGGGGGTGGGGGTGCAGTAGCTGCTGGAGGATTATCATCCTCTTCAGAAGTTTTTGCTTTTTGGCCATCCTCAGTTTGTTCCAATCCTGCCAAGACAGAATAAAGGGATACCTTTTTACTAGTTCGTACTGCCTTCTTCACCTTTTATACCTGTTGCAGCAATTTCTTGTTTGCATCCTGTAACCCCCTTAATGCTGACTCATTTTCCTTTTTGAGAGCTTCAGTATACCAAAAATAAAATACTGACATCTGTTCCCCGCTTACTTTTCTTCTTCTTTCCTTCCAAAATATCCTTCAATTTTATTAATTTATAATTTTCATAAGTTCCATTTAATGGAAATACTCCACCAGAGCAATTTTTTGGTAAGCTGAAACCACTAATTCAAGTACTTACATGTTCCTTTACCATAATTGTGGTACATAAAATATGCAGGTATTCTCTTTTCAGAGATTTGATCCTGCTTCCTTACCTTTGTTCCCATTTTTCCCTGTTAGGACTATAGACCCTGGAAATTCAGAGGAAAGAAATAACTACATTAATCCACACACCATTCAGGGAGGAAAGGGTAGGGATGCTGTCGTCATGCAGTGACAGAGGAAAAGTTTCGATCAGCCTTTTCCCACAGCACCCCCTTGCTTTCATCCCATCCTGAGCCCAAAATTTACATCTCCAGCATTGCAATCAGGATAATGGGGTGGATAAGTACTGGGTCCAGAACTAACCACTCTTTCAGACCCTCTGTGGGTACATTTACACAATCACACCTATGTCCCAATATGCTATGGGCTCATGAATTTGATTTAACTTTGTACACACACCTATGTCCTAACATGCTATAGGCTCATGAATTTGATTTAATTTTCTTTTTCTCTCTTTCTTTAGTCCATACATTACACAACAGCAAAAAACATTAGTTGTATATTAAACAACACAAAGCAACAGTCATACCTCTTACCTTTTTGTCCTGAGGGTACTGGCATTGACACGACACCACCTTGTGTTAAATTCCTTTTTGTTGTATGCACATACACATTAATAAACTTTTCCTTATTTCCTGTGGGGTCCTCCCACCATTACTTTACATATACCTAACAAGCAAACTCAATCATTCAACAAAACAGCAATTCACTCATGTCACACCTTTTAACTACAATTGTCTGAGAAAGAGAAAGAGCGAGAAAAAAATTTCCACAAATTCATTTTCCCCTTTAAGTCTAGCAGTAGTTTGCACAGCCTGAATAGTTAATTATCTGAAACTCTGATTATTCCATGGAAAACAGTGTAGAATTCACAGAAGAACTTTCTATGCTGGGCCCTTGTCATTTATTCCATAATGCTCTGCATCAATATCAAAGTTCACATCCTGAACATGGCACCAAAATGTTATAGTGCATTAAGATAAATAAATATAACAGAGAGATTTACCTGTTAGTCTTGAGTCAAGAATAACACTTCAGGATGCGCAAAGTACTTTTATTATAACCAAAGAAATCACAGCGCTGGGAGACTGCCTTCACAAAAATTTCCAAATCAGTCTCCCGGAGCAGAAGAAACATACAGTTAATATACTATTTATCAGTTACGTGCATGCAGAATTCTGACGTTACATATTGGTTAAAAAAATCAATGAATTTAAAAATATTACATCCCCTCATGATTCTCGCTTAGAGCTTCGCATGAACATTTAACAATTAGGCCTCTCAAAAACGTAGACCATCTGGGTTTAGCAATCTGCCCTACAACCTTATACCATTTAGTGCCAACATACATTATCTGTAAAGACATCTTTGCAACTCTTTGCTTTTGAAGGCCAGAACATGCAAAAGATTTCTTGGCACAATGTTTTCTTTTCTTTCCTTCATTTGTTAACATTTGAACCATATTCTTCAGAACATAAGTAAACATCCCTTAACTCGTTCAGCACTAGTATACTATAATGTGTCATTAAAGAAAATACAGTTTTAAAACACTTGAAATATAAAACTTGAACTCGGGTGAACTGTGACTCTGCATTGCATTTGATTCTTAACATAAAAAAGTCGTGATAAAACAAACTAATCACTAACAAAACAAAAAGAAAAATCAGCGTGGTTGGAATCTGCTGAATGTAAAACTTTTATTAAACAAAGTTAAGCGCTTTCATCCATAAATTGTTTGGACTTCATCAGAACAAATAACACCACATTGTTTTTTTTTTTTTTTTTAAACATTTTATAAAAACATTTTGACTTTTAATTAGGTTTTAGTAATGGCATGATTTTTATAGTTACCTTTGTGTTATTATATTGTTAGGGATCTCACACACACACGCGCGCGCACACACTTTTTTGGTTGTTGTTTATAATGTGTTTTGTCTTTAATGGGTCATCTACAAAGAGGTTTTTAATTAATGTGTCCTGTTTTAATTTTCATTGTTGTATTTATTTATTTAATTATTTAATTGCTTGTTTGTTTTTTGATTGAGCAGTTGGTGTGTGTGTATTTTTTTTTTTTTTCTCTGAGTGTTTTGATGTGTTATTTGTTCTGATGAAGTACAAACTATTTATGGATGAAAGCACTTAATGTTGTTTAATAAAAGTTTTACATTCCGTGGATTCCAATCTTGGGGCTTATTCTTAACATAATTGTAATTGTAAACATTTTATTTGACTCATTTGTGAAGGAAACTGAAAGTTAGTATACATTTTTTGAAGAATAATTATGAGACAATATGTTTTCCATAACAGCTACAGCTGACACAGTCTGTTCAGTTTATTGGATGCCACCTGGATACCAGCTCTTGTATCATTTCTCTCCCACCAGAAAGAGTTCATACCTTAAGGCTTGCAATTTGAAGACTCCTATAATCTTCATCTCCTCTGACAGTCTTTGTTCTGAGAGATCTAGGTCTCAAACTAATGGTGCACCTGTCCCAATTTCACATGACAATCTTACAATAGCTCCTCATAGCACAGTAGTTATGACTGAAGAGCTCTGTCATCTCCCATCAGGATTACAAATCGTGGCAGAGTTCAGTGGTGGTTGACTTCCCATCCGTTATTACAGAGGAGACCTTTCCTTCTTCCCCCACCTTGGCTGTAGTCATCAGTAATGCCTCTTTTTGAAGTGAGGGTACATTATCAGGATAGAATAGTCCAAGATACATAGTCAGATCAGGAGGCCAATCATCACATCAGCATTCTGGAGATGAGGGCTGTCCTCTGAGTTGGGGGAACTACAAGACTGTTTGCCTTCAGGACTGAATTCCATCCAAACAGACAACATGACATTATCCAGGTCCATCAGCAAGCAGGGAGGAACCAGATCCTAGCCCCATAGCATTGCATCACTTCTTGACAGCAACACACATCCCCATGAAGATCAGCTGTCTTGCAGATAGGCTCAACAGATCCATTCTGTTGCCTCTTGAGTGGTATTTTAATCCATACATAGTGAGTCAAATTTTCTACTGCTGGTGCTGTTGTTGCTGCAGTCTGTTTGTGTGCCCAACGAACATCAAGTACAGCAATTACTTTGCTTAGATTCCCCCCAAAAGGGCAATCTTTGAGGGATTCTCTGGTCGGACATTGGCCAGCTGGGCACCTTTATGGCCTTTCACAGGACGTGCATGGCTTTTCTTAAGGGTACATTTCTGCTTTGTCAACCAGTTAGGGAACCATTCCTTCCATGGCATCTTAATTTTATGTTAAAAGGCCTTAGCAAAGACACCCTTGAGCCTACATCTACTTTACAGTTACCATTTCTCTAAACATCTCTGTCTTGAAAAACTTTATCCCTTGTGTTGATAACGTCAGCCAGGACAGTTTCTGAGTTACATGCACTCTCATCTGTTCCACCTTATGTGGTTTTCCAGAAATACAGGGTCTCTCTATACACCAACCCTTACTTTTTCTCTAAGGTTGCATGCATGTCTAACCTAAGCCAACCTATTGACCTGTCTGCGTTCTTTCCCAGGCACTCCACCAAGGGAGAATACTTACTTCACACCTTAGATGTACACAGACAGTTGTTGTTCTATCTTCATAGAACAAAGCCAATCAGAAGAGATAACCAACTGTTCATATTTTATTAGATTTTGTTTCATAGCCTCCAGTAATCACTAAGCCAATCTAAGTTCATTCTACAAGTTAGTGGTCACATATGCCACCTTCTTCAAGAATTTTCATTGGATGAACATTGTGCATATGTGACTTGGACTTCCTCGCTCACACTTGCTAAATACTGTAAACTGAATGTAATTTCTGGGGCCACTGTTCTTATAGGGCTCCTGACATAATGTCACCCATGGAATAAGTAGCTGAGGATTCTGACCCAACAGTCTGATCGTATGAATGACAAGATGAATAAGATGCGGTAATTAATTATTTATTTATTATTTATTTGTGTTGTGCTCCCAGACCTAACATCATCAAAAAGAGAAATCAGGAGCAGATTTCAGCGTGTATGTTTATACTTAATTACCTATCTCTGCCTTAACTGTAGATTACACAGTAGCAGCCTACAGCAGCCTGCCCCCCCCCCCCAGTCCTCCTTGCCTTCCGGCATTACCTTAAACTTCTCCGGATCAACATTAAAGTTCTCACTTTCGCCACTAGGTGGCAGCATTACTCAATTTTTGTAGTCACATTGGACATTTTAATTTTAATTTGTACTAACTCCCAAAGCCTCCGATATAGAACAGTTGTAACTATCGCTATAAAATTTTATTTTCCTAGCCCTCTTCCCCTGCTCGTCTCATACTTTCCCACTCACCTTACAGTCCAGCTGCACCTTTCCCACTTCTAAGAGTCAGATTCACTGATTGTCTTCTTTTTGGGATTTTTCACTCCTGCCCAGCTCTATCCCGCTCCCCTACACAGCCCCCATTTCCCACCCACCCCCATTACTTGCACATTTATACTTCCTCACACCACACCCCTAACAGATCACCACCAATCACATACACCCTCTACCGAACCCCTCCCACTTCCATACACACCCTAATACTCACAAACCCAACCCACTCCCCCCCCACACACACACACCACCTCTCACACACCCATACAACTATGCCTACCTTCCACCTACAAACATTATTATTAGCCACCATGCTAGTAAAACTAACCCACACTACCAAACTTTGCTTCCCCACAAACACACAACTATCTCAATCCCCACACACCACATCCTCACTACACCCAAACAAATCCCACACATACTCACAAATCTCCCCTGAACGCTACACTGCCACCCCCTCCCATCTGTTCAAACACACTATACTCCCCACCCCACACCCCACAAAAGATACCTCCCCCAGCAAAACCACAATTTCTTATCCCAGCTAAACCTCCTGATGCAGCTCCTTCCACATATATCACTCTCACTCTCAGGAGATATCCACCCCAACCCTGGTCCAAAACACATTACCCACCCAAACCTATCTTCCACACCACAAAAACCCAAATCTATCCACCTCATCGCCCTTAACGCACAAAGCCTCTGTAATAAAATTCCCAACCTTCACACTTGGCTCTCTCATAACCAGCCAGACATAACCACAGTCTCCAAGACCTGGCTTAAACCCTCAATCAAAGACCACAAAATCCTCCCCCCAGGCTACCATATCATATATAATGACAGACCCCATAGAAAAGGAGGTGGTGTAGCTATTATCTACCCCTCCACTCTCACTTTCACCCCTATGACTAACCCCATCCCAACCTTTGCCAATGCTGAAATAATTGCTGGCTTTTTAAAACTTAACTACACATCCATCTGCATCTGTTCCATCTACATCCCACCAGGAGACAATACCAAAACACTAGAAGACATTATCTTTTGGTTTAACTCCAACATCAGAAATGAAACCTACATCCTTGGTGCCACAAACATTAACTGGGCATCCTTCCTCTCAGATACCCCAACCCACTCAGTCAACCTTTACAATTTCACCCAACTTATAAATCTTCCTACCAGGCCAAAAAAAGACAGTACCTCCGGTACTGTCATAGATTGGATATTAACAACCTACCCCAACCATACCACCAATGCTGGTATAATACCAGACCCCCTTAGTGATCACCTACCAGCCATCATAGACCGCCTACCCACTCAAATAGAGAAAAACACCAATTTAAGCAATCCCGCAACCTAGCCTCCTTCTGCCCCGAAATATTTTCAAAATGTCTTAACATTACTGACTGGTCACCCCTAAAATGCCTTCCACTAGACAAAGCCGTATCATATTTTAACCACTCTTTTCTCACCCTGCTGGATAAACTAGCCCCCTCCGATCTAAATGCATCAAATCTAACCCCTGCCCCTGGCTATCCCGAGAAACTAAACAGATAATGAAGCAATGAGACAAAAAGTGGAAACAGTACCAAAAGCAGAAAAAGCCTAGCACCCAACAAGAATTTAAACATCTGCATAACCTAGCCAAAAAATTCATGATAAATGATTGCAAATCCTACTAGTTCAATCTACAATCTGACTACTCAACTAACCCTAAGAAATTCTGGACCTCCCTCTCGTCAATTCTCAGCCCCGGTAATAAAGCCAACCCCTGCCCCGATCCTAAGCTCACCAGTCTAGAAACAGCCACAAAATTCAACACATTCTTTATAGATAGCATAGCCAGCTTATCCTCCACGTTTTCCAACCAGCCCACCAACACTACCCCCACATCCTGCCCCCCTAACCCTCCTCCCCCCCTCTTCTCCCTTAAACCTGTCTCCACTAACACAATAAAAAACTACTTCTAAAGCTAAAATCTTGCCGCAATGCACCTGACAACCTTCCAGCTAAATTCCTCAAACTATCTGCTGAATCAATAGCCTATCCCATATGTATTCTTATAAATAGGTCTATAAAAGAATCCTACATACTAACAATCTGGTGACAAGCATTCATCATCCCTCTACACAAAGATGGCAAAAACACTGACACTACCAACTTCAGACCCATAGCTCTCCTCTCTCTAAAATACTTGAAAAAACCATCCACTCCCAACTAATGCCATACCTAACCCTGAACAACCTCCTGTCCCCCACCCAACATGACTTCCGCCCTGGCCACAGCACTATGACTGCCATGCTTTCCTTCCTTGAGACAGTCAACCTAGCATGGGACAGTGACAACTATGTATCCTCACTGTTTCTAGACCTTTCAAAGGCATTCAATACCATCTCCCATTCCCTACTCTTGTCCCAGCTCTCACACCTGCACATCTCACCCTCAACCATATCCTGGTTCTCCAGCTACCTTTCCATGCGCTAACAAGCTGTGCAATAGAAAGAGTCAACTTCCCCTTTCCTACCTACACCCACAGGAGTATCACAAGGATCTGTACTAGGCTCACTCCTCTTTAACATATTTATCAACAGCTTCCACCTCTCCATCCCTGACGCCTCAGTTATCTAATACGCAGATGACCCCACTATCATCTGCTCAGCCTCCTGCCCCTCCAACTAACCCAATTAGCCTTTTCCAAAATAGAATCTTGGGTGCAATCCAACCACCTAGCACTAAACACTAAAAAAAAAAATGAATGATTTTCACTCCCACCAAAATCTCCCAACTCAACTAAGACCTATTTTCCATCAATAGCCACAGTAACACCCCCCCCTAGAAATCATTCCCAGTACTAAACTACTTGGCATTACCATATATGAAAACCTAAAATTTGACTCCCACATTTTCTCCACAATCAGAAAAAACAACCAAAAAATTGGTCTTCTCTACAGACACAACTGTTACCTTATCCCCTCCCCCTGACAAACCCTCTTATCTTCCTTTCTTCTCCCCTCCCTCCTATACGGTGCCCCCTACTCTCCAACATACAACTTGGCCTTTGCTCCAAACTCGAATACTGTTACAACAAAGTCTGCAAATTCGCAACCAATTCTAAGAACTCTTCCCATCACTGCCACTCTCTACACACCCTCAACTGGCTAGAACTCCCTAACCACCTAAAATACCTCCAGCTTATAACAGCTCACAAACTTATCTACAAACCAACATTATGCCCTTCTCTCGCCAAATGTCTAATACCCTACACACCCAGCCGCTCCTTGAGATCCAAAGGTCAAAACCTCTTACAAGTGCACAAACCCTTACATCCACCTGGCCAATTACTACTATCCCACACCATAGCCAAACTGTGGAACTCTCTACCCTCCCCACTACGTAATTTACCTAACCATAACAATTTCAAATCCACACTTCTCTCCCATCTGTCCTCCAGATGGGAATGCCCTTCACATGCTCCCACCTAATAAAAAAAAAAAAAAAAATTCTCATGTTATAAGCTTTCCAGAAAATGTATGCATGCTGGCCTCTGCCCTGTCTTGCACATACCCTTATAATGTCATCCTCCTAAATGTAATGTAACATATACTTTAGTGTAAAATTGATACCTCTGTACTGATCATCACTATGTAACCTATTCTGTCTATTGTGATGTTGGTCAAGTACTTTTTTTTTTATTTAGTGTTTTCCTTTTTTGCAACTTTGCAACTTGTAATTTTCTGTGACAACCAGTGTGTGTTTTACAGTAATGTTGTTTTACATAATGTTGTTTTACAATGTACTGGAGCTTTCCTCCTTGGGTCTCCACTGAAAAGGGGCCACAAGCCCAGCTGGACTAACCCAGTTAACAAACAATAAATAAATAAATTTAACATTTGTTTACCAGGATGGTCCAGCTGGACAGCTAGTGTCAGTTTTCAGTGGAGTCCTGGGGAGAATAGCTCCAAACAGTTACAGAGTATGTTGTTGTTATCTTTCGGCTTTTCCCGGTTGGGGTCGCCACAGCGGAACTCCAGTCCACTAATGATTGGCAGTAGATTTTCACAAATGCCGAGGTGCCAGCTTGATGTTCAACCTTCAACGAAGGCACGCCCATTTACGCATGTCTTTTGAACGCCCACCCAACCGCGGGGGGGACATGCAGACTCCACACAGAAGGCACTCCCCGCACTCCAGCCGAGAATCGAATGGGAGAACCTTTTGCTGTGAGACAACATCACTACCACTGCACCACGTAAAATAAATTTAAAATAAATGACACTCAAAATGACAAAGTTTAGGATACACATATAGAAAGGTTAACAAGCTAATAATATAGAGATAAAGTACAGTCGTGTGATCTTTCACTGTGTCTTTTGACATTACAGAGCTTTGGTATAGTGTAGGCGTATAGAAAATATTTACAGTATGTACAAGGAGAAAAGAGAAGGAGTGTAATACAATATTATGTATTGACTAAAGCATAAAGAGTAGCTTCATTCAACAGGGTGGGAGTTCAGGGAGGTCCATTGCAGTTACATAACTGGTTGGTGCATAAGTGGGATTTTAGATGGGTTTTGAAGGTGGATGTACATTTTTGTAGCCTGAGGTCAGGAGGCAGGGTATTCCATATTTTTGCAACTTTGTGACTGAAGAGAGATTCCCCAGAACTGTTTTTACAGTGAATATTTTCTATCAGAGCTTTGTTACTGGATTGGAACTGCCTGTTTGAATTCTAGAATTTAGGAGGCCTGTCAGAGCAGGGGTTTTGTCAGGATAATATAATATCTGGTGTGCCAGGTTAAGTTGGTGTATCGTAGTAGGTTTGGCAATACTAACCAGAGGAGTGTATATGGAATGGCAGTGGTGGGAGCATGATCTGGCATTGGTAGTGAATCTGGCGATTTTGTTGTAGCATGTGGAGAGTTTATTAAGGTCAGTTTTATTTAGGTTTGTTAATACTGCGCATGCATACAGTAGTGTTTATAGCAGATACGTTCTAGCTATGGCGACTTTAGCTTTGGAAGTTGGGTACTGTTTGCAACGATAGAGGGTCCCTAGTTTCTTATATACTGTGGAGACAGTAAGGGATATGTATTTTACTTGTTGGTCAATGGTAAATACTAGTAACTTGGCTTCTGGGACTGGGGTAATAAGGGTCTTGTCAGCTGGGGATATGGAGAAGGTAGTAAATAGGGTTTTTGTAGGGTGGAACAACATAAGTTGTGTTTTCTTTCGGTTAATATTAATTGGGAGTTGTTTATTCAGTTTTCTATTGCAGTGAAGGATTGTCGGTTTTTGTGTTGGAGGAGTTGAATGTTGGATGCGGAGCAGAACAGAGTTGTATTGTCAGCATATTGGACTATTTTGGCTTTTGTAGTTGCAGAGTGTAGTTGATTTGTAAAGATATTAAACAGGAGGGGTTGCAGAGTGGAGTTGATTTGTAAAGTTATTAAACAGGAGGGGGCCAAGGATGGAGCCTTGGGATACACTGACCAGGAGTGGGGGGATAGGGAGTTAAGCCATTTAACAGATTGTTGGCGGTTGTCTAGCTATCCTTTAAACCAGAGCAGGGTGGGGCTGTCAAGGTTGAGATCTGAGAGGCAGGTTAGAAGTTTATTGTGGGAAACTGCATCAAAAGCTTTGGATAAGTCTAGAAAGGTGGCAGAGTCAAGATTACCTTGGTTCTTATATGTGTTTATGATGTTGGTGAAGTTAATTAGGGCTGTGGTGGTGCTGAATGGGTGGAAGCCATGTTGTTATTTGGATAGAAAGTTGTTAGAGAGAAGGTGGATGAGGAGTTGATGGTGAATGCATCTTTCTAAGATTTTGGATAGGGGTGAGAGGATTATGACTGGTCGATAGAGAGATCTGTGGAGGGACCACCCTTGTGAAGGGGAATAATAAAAGAGGATTTCCACAAGGTTGTGGGGGGGGGGGGGTGCTCAGCAATACTCACCATAAAGCTGGATCTTTTCATCCTTGGCTGTCTGATACAACATCCCTCCCCCAACTCCAAGATTTTGGACAATGGGAGAGGTATAGGTCCCCAGTAGTTAACTTCTAACAGTGTGTTGTCGGGATGTTGCCTTCTGGTGGTCAGGTTTCTTTTGTACAACCTAGTGATCAGCACTTTCTCAGAAATGTTCTTAAAGTGCAAGTAGCATTGCCTTAAAGAAAAATGGATTAAGTTAGTAGCCTGTGTAGCTTAAGTTAGTACATTTGGATCTGTCTTGTAGGTAAATGGTTATAAATAGTCATTTTTGTTGTGTATGCTAGTAAAACAGACATTATGGATAGTAGTGCCTCAAAAGAATGACATTACCGTCTGAGTCTGTTGTGATTTTTCTAGTCTGAATTTAAACTCTTTTACTTCCCATTACACAACTGGTGTTATACTTAGTAGCACTGACAAATGTTATTGCCTTTGCTTGCCATTTAATTTGTGAAAAGGCTTTTCATTTTTTACCCTTGCAGTGAATTACCTTCCAGAAAATGTGTTCCTCCTCTTGCAGTCTGTGGTGGTGAGTAATAAGTATTTTATTGATTTTGTGGCCTTCCTGCAGTTGTTGCTGTCAACATGTTGTATTTTCCCCTATCATCAGTGAATATAACTCAAGGTGGATCAATCGTGTTCTGCTTACTAAAGAAATAATTACTTTCTGTCAGAATTAGCTTTAAAAATTATTTCATTTTATAAATCATACTTTGATATGCTCATTTTTTATTTAGTGGTCTGTTAAGAATGATGTTAGACATTGATTAGGTTCTAAGTACTCACTTTGAGTATTCTTTGTCGTTATCAGTGTTTTCATGCAAGTTTCCAGGTTTGTGTATTGCAGTTTGCAAGTTGAACTTTTTTCCACAACACAGTAAAATGTTATTTATCGTGTGTCCTGCATTTCAAAAATAAGTAAATAAAATGAAATAGAAAGATGGAATGTCCAGCCATTTACATGTTTTGAAACTGGCACATAGTAAAAGTTTGATTTTAAATGTTATGAACCCACTCTGAGGAAAGCGGCCATTTCAAGTAGGTAACCCATTTTGCATTTGTTTATCCAGATTGGACCAGTCTTCTCAAGGAAAAGTATGAATACTTAATTGAAGAACATATGAGAGAGGCAGGGGTGCAAAGAGAATCATCCTGCTCAGTTCCATAAGACTTGTAGAGTTAACAGTGAGAACCTTGGGGCTGGGGGTCTCTTCAGAGTAAACTATATCCATAGATGGGAGGATAGATAAATAAAGGTCATGGGAAGAAAACATAAAGGGCACATAAAAATGCAGAAAGACAGTAGAGTTTGAAAGAAAGGGGTTGGACATGTGCCTGGCTCTGTGGTGGAGAAGGATGAAGACCTGACCTTGACCCATATGACCTGAGTTCTAGTAGAGGTTCAGGTGCTGGAAGAGCTAGACAAAGGTGGGGAGAGTAAGAGGGGAGTGAGAGCTTACACTGACTCTCCATCCCTGGGGAGAGAGTAGTGGTTCTTGGTCAGACGATTGTTCTTTGTTAGAGGAGAGTGGTCCTTGATCAGACCATTGCTTCTTTGTTAGTGGAGGCTTGCATGACACTGGTAGCCATAAAACATGGAAATCTGGGTTTGGCAGTCTCAAGCTGATTGTGGTAAACTTTGTAGATGTATGTGGGAGCATACATACATACACATCAGAGAAAAGCTTAGGAGGCCAACCACCAAGGGTTTAAGCCCATAGAAATGTTTCTATAGCCTATGCCCAGCATGATGTGGGCTGCCAGCTGGAGAAGGTGGTGGAGCTATATAATTCTATGCCTGGGGTCACTAGGTAGGATTGTCATAGGGCTCCATAACAGATGGAGGCACAAACCACTCATGTGGCTGTCTGAAAGATGGCCTCTGAGGACAGCTGTCACCTCCGTACTGAGGATAAGTGAATCGGCTCATGTAATACTGGGAAGCCATGATTGTCAACATGTGTGAGGAGAAAAAAAGAACCAGAAAATAAGTGTTGGATGGGTATGGATGCATATGGCCATAAATAGTAAAATGAGTAGCCAAAAAATAACTCCGTGATATGTCTTACCTGCCATTGATAAAGGAGTGTCACATTTTTCATTGGTGTAAGCAGTTTACCAGTTTTGACAGTTGATTTTGACTCTACAGATGTTTTTAACTTACACTGTGCTTTTGTGTTGTCAGATAAGGTTACCTTAGTTAAAGGGGTCACTCGTAACTTTCCACACACCCATTCTGTTTGGGGTATATATTTGAACTTCTTTGGTATGAACTTGCTCAATCAAGTTTTGCTTAAAACTGAATCTCTAAGACATATGGTAGTTTGCAGTACATAGAACAAAGATGCAACAGTACTAATATATTAATGTGAAAATGTTATGCTGTTTAGGAATGAAAATGGTTTCTCTTCTGTAACCTCAGATCTGAAGTAGGATATTCATTTGTCTGCAACCTGTGGGTTATGGATCCGATATCGGATCCGAACCGGCATGGTTTTCCAGCTATGGCTCCAAGCTCTCAGCTCCTCCCCTCACCCATAATGCCCTGCTCTACCCTCATGACCCCAGATCTTGTTTGCCGCGCTGGTAACTGGATGTGGATACATAGCTCTCAGCTAAGTGAACTATTTTCTTGTCTAAAAACAGAAAATTTTTTGTTTCTTTAACTAAATTTGTGTGAAAGTAGTAGGTTTCCCTTTAATATAGACTGTTTTGAGTTTATTTTAAGTTACAGTAATAATTTTTATTCCCTCCCCTCGCTGTAATGAGAGTGTGTGTGTAGGCCTGTGTGCTTTTTTGTTGTTTAAGTTACTTTCTGTAACTTTAGGTTTTATAGATTATGGCTGAACAGCCTAAATCTATATTTTGAATGCCCGAGTGTGGCCATAAGCTCTCACCGGCTGATGGCCACACTCGGTGTGTTAGTGTCTTGGGGTTGAACACCTCACATCTGGTTGTTCCATTTGTGCAGGGTTCAACCCCAGGGCACTGAGGAGCGGAGGTCCAAGCTGGTCTTGGCGGGTCTTTTACCGCGGACTCGGCTCCGCCTCCGCTCCTTCGGGACTACTGTTTCTGCAGTTGTTCCCCTGTGGCACCCTCCTGCTCCTGGGACTCAAACTCCCGCTTCTGGAGAGGAGAGGGATGCAGCTAAAGGACGGAGGGAGAAGCACCACAAGCGGCGGGCCGAGACCTCTGTTTCGGCCCCGCCAGCCAAGCTGGCTTCTCCCGGCTCCGTTGTCGGTTCGGTCTCCTCCTTCTCGGCTCCGGTCCCCTGTGTGCTTCTCACCGGGTCCTGAGGAGGAGGAGACCCGATCTCCGTCGAGGCTATCGAGGAGGCACTCCAGGCCTACCTCGGTAGCCTCTTCGAGATCTACCCATAGCCTTTCTGATGCTGATCTGGACCGGATGATGAGAAGGTTCATCCAGGCCCAGATGCAGATGGGAGTGCTCTTGCCTCCCCTCCGGGGAGCTCAACACCCTTTTAAGCCTATTGCTCCTTCTCCGACCCGCTATCCGGGTTCGGAGCAACTGGAGCGAGCAGCTTCGGGCGGGGAAGGTCGGAGCCGATAGTACTTGGTACCGGATCCGACCCTGCCCTCGAGTGCGTCGGACCCGATCTCGGAGCCTGGATCCGAGCCGGATCCGGGGATCAGTGCTCCTTCGGCGCCGTCTGTGTCGGAGCGCACTGTCCTTCGGATCCGAGTGCCGCGCCGGCTCCGATCCACTCTTCGGATCCGAGGGGAGCCGATTGTCGGATCCTTTGGTCGAGGTCGGCTCCCCTTCGGCTTTGATGTAGTGGAGAGGGCTCTGTTGAGGGTCTCCGGACCCCCGGCACTTGCTTCGGCTCCGTCCCGCGCTCCCTCTGCACTGGGCCAGGCTTCCACCATCCGGCCCCTGGGACAGCCCGTTTCTGTGCCCCAAGTTGCTCCCATGGAGCAAATTACTGCTTGCGAGGACTCCTCTGACAGCCCCCCAGAGGAGGCCCCTTGCAAGCATACGTGCAAAAGGAGGCACATTGACTCCCCCGAGTCTCTCACTGAAGACACGGACTTGGAGGAAGGGGAAGGCTCCCCACGGTCACCCTCCGAGGATGTCTCCTTTGGAGACATCATGGAAATGCTCCGTATTAGGGGGGGGTGGTCTGCCCCCAAGTCTTCCTCGGACGAGTCCGTGTTCTTGGAGGCATTCGAAACGGGCCCGTCTACCTCTTGGGTGTCCCCCCCTGCCGACCCCCTGGTGGACCTTATTACCACCAGGGCGTGGAAGGAACCGGACACCGTGGAGCCAATTCCCAAAAGACCGGATAGGATCCTTAGTCCGCCTCCGACAGGACCCATTGGAGTAAGGGGCCTCCTGTAGATGCCATGTTGACGGCGGCGGCCACAAAGAGGGAACTGGCTCAGGAGAGTCCCTCAGTCCACCCACCGAGCAAGGAGTCTCGGATGATGGACCGCTTGGGGAAGCGGATGTTCAGTTCGGCGACCTTCTCGGTAAGGGCGCTGAACTATTTGGCACATGTTATTCGGATGCAGCGAGATCTTATTAAGGAATACGCTGCATCCCCCCCTGAGTCCATTTCGGAGGAGGACAGAGTTCTGCACTCCACCAAAATGGCCACTCTTAGGTCAGTCACAAACACTTCTATGCGGCTACTCTCCCATGCAACGGAGGGCGCCGCTAGAGCTGCGGGGACAGGACTGGTCACTAGACGTCAGGCCTGGCTCCGTCACTGCGATTTTTCTGAGCCCTTCAAGGCGTCGTTTGCGAACGCCCGCTTTGATGGTTGTGCTCTGTTTGGCAAGACCGTTCGAGGCGTTGACCCAGAGCGAGAAGGACGGAAGACGCTGTCTGCCGTCGGAATCCGCTTCTCTGCACCCCAGAGGCCCTATTCTAGGAACCAAAAGGGTCAGAAGAAGATGTGGTTCCGGAAGTCGCAGCAGTCCCAGCCTGCTCCGGACAACCAGTCCTTCCGTGGCAGAGGAGGACAGGGAGGACGCCGCCCTAGAGGCAGAGGGGCTCCCAGAAACTTCGGGTCCAGGGAACCTTTCTCTGAACGGCCCGCAGCAACTCTGAGGGTTGCCCGACTGCTCTACTCTGGAGGCAGTCGGGGACGTTCCGGGCACCTAGCGGCATGGGAGTCCATAACATCGGACCGCTGGGTTCTCCAAATCATATCCAGGGATATCGCATTCCTTTCCTTCACCTTCCAAAGTTGAAGTCCCTCCCAGACGTCCCACCCGGTCAACGGGAGGCCGCTTTGGCAGAAATTGGCCATCTGCTAAAGAAAAGAGCCATCCAGCCCGTTCCCCAGACCAGATCGGATTAGGGTTCTACTCCAGATTCTTTTTAGTGCCAAAAGACGGGGAACTAAGACCAATCCTAGACCTCTCTCTCTTGAATCTGGCAGTCCCCAAAGAAAAATTCCGAATGGTCACTCTGCAATCTATTCTCCCCCTTCTGGGAGAAAATCACTGGATGTGCTCGATAGATCTCAAGGACGCGTACTACCACATCCTGATGGACAGGCGCTCCAGGAGGTTTCTCCGCTTCCGGCTGGGAGCCAGTCACTACCAGTTCCGGGTCCTTCCCTTTGGTCTCACCACAGCCCCCAGGGTGTTTACCAAAGTACTAGCAGTGGTAGCGGCCCACCTGAGGCTTCAGGGGGTGCAGGTCTTTCCCTACCTGGACGACTGGCTCCTTACCGCCCCAACAAGGCATCTACTTCTCTTGGCGCGAGACTCCTTTCTCCATCTTGCTCCATTTCTGGGCATCACAATAAATACAAAAAAGTCCAACCTGGCGCCCACACAGCTCTTAGATTTCATAGGGGCCAGATTAGACACAAGGAGTTTACGAGCCTTCCTCACTGCGGACAGAGTTCTAAATCTGCAGCTCCAGGTGCGGGCCATTCTCCATTCAAGTTCTGTTCCAGCGGAGTTGGTCCTGAGGGCTCTAGGGTCCATGGCTTCGGCTATAGCACTTCTTCCTCTTGCCAGGCTCAATATGCGCATTCTACAGTGGACGCTCTTAGTACAGTGGTCATACCTTGCTCTCCCCATGCATCATCCCATAGCGATCAGCAAGGCTTGCAAGCGGTCCCTCTTGTGGTGGCTCCACTCCCCGGATCTCCACGAGGGTCGCCCATTTTGTGCTTCTCCCCCTCTCGCCACGGTGACCACGGATGCCTCCCGCCTCGGGTGGGGGCACTTTGGGCCGGACAGTCCAAGGCACGTGGAACGATTCAGAGACCTTACTGCATATCAATGTTCTAGAGATGAGAGCAGTGCTCTTAGCGTTGCTAGCACTTCAGGACTTTCTTCCCTTGGGAACAATTGCGATTCAATCGGACAATATGTCTGTTGTCTGGTACATCAACAAACAAGGGGAACAAGGTCTTACCCTCTTTGTCGAGAGGCCATGAGAGTTTGGGAATGGGCAATCTCCACCAATCGCTTTCTCATAGCAACGCACATTCCGGTCGGTCCAACATCCTAGCGGACAAGCTCAGTCGCACCATTCTGACCCCTTACGAGTGGTCTCTCAATTGTCAAGTAGCGAACGCATATTCGCACGGTGGGGAACCCTTCATGCGATCTTTTGCTTCTCCCTCAAACACCAAGTGCGACAGTTTTTTCGCTCTAATACCTCCTCCGGAGGTACCCCAAGAGACGCTCTGGTGCATGCTTGGCCACCCGGTCTTCTGTATGCCTATCCACCCTTGCCTCTGATGCTGCAAGTTCTTCAGAAAGCCTCTCGGGTGGGTTGCAGAATGATTCTCATTGCTCCATTCTGGCCTCGACAGATCTGGTTCCCCTTCCTAAGGTCTCACTCGGTGAATCCTCCTTGGATTCTAGATCCCATTCCGGATCTGATATCCCATCCATCCTGCATTCCTCCTCCGAACCTGGACAACCTGAAGCTGACCGCTTGGCTGCTCCAGTTCCACTCTTGATAAGGACTCCCGGTATTTCTTCACTGGTAAAGGCTATTTTGGTGGCGGCTCATAAACCATCCACTAGAAAGGTTTACCGAAGCAAATGGAAACGTTTCTCTGTGTGGGCGGAGCGGCAAGGCCTAAATCCCTTCACGGTTCCTCTCCCTGTAGTGCTTGATTTTCTAACCTCTCTCTTTAATGATGGTGCCAGCAGTTCCACAGTCAAAGTTCAACTGGCTGCAATTTCTCACTATCACATTGGTCAAGAGTCTAATCCTCTTATGTCAGCCAAATTGTGCAAAACATTTCTTAAAGGTACTTTCCTTCTCAGGCCCCTATAAAACAAGCAGTTCCTCCTTGGGACCTTTCTTTGGTCCTACAGGCCTTGACCGCTCCCCCTTTCGAGCCCGCGGCTACGGTGGATCTCAAATTCTTGTCCTACAAGACAGCCTTTTTGGTAGCCATTACATCAGCCAAGAGAGTTTCTGAACTTCAAGCTTTATCAGCTAAACCTCCTTACTTGGTATTTCATCCGGACCGTGTCTCCCTCAGGACCAACCCGTCCTTCCTTCCTAAAATCGCTTCTGAAGCAAACATCAATCAATCCATTAACCTCCCTGTTTTCTTCCCTAAGTATGAAAACAAAGGTGAATATAAGCTACACTCACTAGATGTTCACAGGCAACTTAGATTTTATCTCAACAGGACAGCTGGTCATAGGCAATCCGACCAGCTGTTTATTTCCTTTGCAAAATTCAATTTGGGCAAGCCAATTTCTAAAGTTTCTCTGTCCGCTGGATTTCACAGTGCATTTTATTGGCTTATCAAGCGTCAGGAAGGCCCGCACCGGGGTGTTCATGCCCATTCAACCCGGTCAGTATCTACCTCGGCAGCCTTCAAGGCTAGGATTCCTCTAGATGATATTTGTGCAGCAGCCACGTGGGCTTCATCTCATACATTTATTTCTCACTATAAGTTGGATCTTGCATCTAGGGTAGAGCATCCTTTGGCTCAGCGGTGCTCGAATATCCTTCCATGATGGCGCCCAAGATTCAGGTAGCTGGGGACTCTGTCCCACAGGTTGCAGACAAATGAATATCCTACTTCAGATTTAGAAGTTATGTACTCACCATAACGTTCCATCTGAGTAGGTGTATTCATTTGTCTGCAACCATCCCCCTCCTATCCCCTGGCCTTTCAGTTTCCTGCATATTCCTTGTTACCCTTTTTAGGGTATTGTTGCTTTGGCAAACTCGATCTGAGGTCATGAGGGTAGAGCAGGGCATTATGGGTGAGGGGAGGAGCTGAGAGCTTGGATCCATAGCTGGAAAACCATGCCGGTTCGGATCCGATATCGGATCCATAACCCACAGGTTGCAGACAAATGAATACACCTACTCAGATGGAACGTTATGGTGAGTACATAACTTCTAATTTTCAAAGGGTTTTTAGGGGGATTTGAGTCAAATGTAAAGAGAGATATCTGCATTTGCTCGTATGTACTCGCCTGCTTGATAGCACAGAGAGGTAAAACTGCAGTTCACTAAGAAACTATTTTCATTAGGCCTGAATTTTATTCCCTCAGTCTCCACTTTATTATTTGAATAAATGAGCAAGCCTGACTAAAACATGACTGTGCACAGCAATGGAATATACAGTTTTACATATTTCATACTGATTTCATCAAAGACTAAGTAAAATGTGTACTGGTATGGAAAGCAGATCACAGAGACTGGCACACAGTTGACAATTTTGCTTAGGGTATTATAAATTCCATCTCTGTTTAGTATGACTAAACATCTTTTGCTTGCTTTTTGCAGTTAGATAAAATTTCCTGAAATTGTCAATACACATACCCAAGAAATATTGTATAACCTGACATGTGGCTGGTGTACCAGAGTATGACTTGTGCCCATAGGCATATTGTTATACCTACCTCCTTAACTCTCAATGACTTTGCTGAAGAATGAGGCACAATACCATAAGTAACAGGCAACAAAATTGAGTACAGAACATT
Source organism: Protopterus annectens (assembly GCF_019279795.1). NCBI lineage: Eukaryota > Metazoa > Chordata > Ceratodontiformes > Protopteridae > Protopterus > Protopterus annectens. Next base: position 297,310,258 of record NC_056726.1, on the reverse strand, counting down.
TTGCATCAACATGCATTTTCTGAACAATAAGAAGTGTGAAACTCTAATGTTCAGCATTGCTGTTTAACTGTAATCCTCCGTGATTTACCAGAGAAAAAATTTAGAAGGGACAGGATAAAAATATTATGCCAAATCAGGGACATTTTGGAGATGTTCATCGTGTTACACTGCTGCAGTCATTACCCTTGGGTTATCCTGCCGTCAGGCGGTTCCCCGGTTGGCTTGAGTTCTAAAGTCTTGGTCCAGCATTGGTTGCTGTCGCCTCCTCCCTGATGTCAGTGCGACAGGGGTATATAAGATGCAGCCAACGCCATTTTCTTCATTCTTTCATGCCGCGCAGTGCCCTAAGCAAAAGCAGTTCGCAAGTGCTGGTCGGCCGTCTCCTGAAATTTTCATTCCGAATCCAGAACCAAAGTCTTCTACAAAGCTAAGTACCCTATTGGGGAAACCTTTTCTTGCCTCAGACCAATGTCAGTAAAAGTTAACTGTATTTCTTGTGGGAAGCAAATACCTCATAAGGATTTCCATTCCTATTGTATCCCATGCCTAGGTCTAGGCCCAGACCACGACGTCACTGGTTGTCAATTTTGTGCTAGGTTTAACAAATGCACTATTAAACGTCGGTTTGATTTTTGCCCAACATTATTTTGGTAGAAAATTCAATTATACCATGCCGTCGGTACTTCCGACAACCGGAATACACAAAAAGCGCAAAGACAAGGATTTTACTCAAGACTCTTTCTGGTACCCAGAAAGGACAAAGCCTGGAGGCCCTTTCTGGATCTTTCATCTCTAAACACTTACCTGGATGTTCTGAAATTCAAAATGTTGACACTACAGCAGCTTCTTCCCATGCTGGGCAAGAAAGCTTGGCTCGTGACTTTGGACCTCAAGGGAGGCATACCTGCATGTCCCTATCAGACAAAACTGCAGAAAATACCTCAGATTCATAGCTGGTTCAATGCACTACCAATTCTCTGCACTGCCCTTTGGCTTATCTACTGCACCCAGGGTCTTACAAAGTGCCTGGCACCAGTAATTGCATTTTGCAGACAGAAAGGAATTCAAATTTATCTGTACCTGGACGACTGCCTGATTCAAGCAGAGAGCAAGGACATTCTTCTAAAGCATCTGGCATTTGTAAAAAAGTTATTAAGTTGCCTGGGGTACACAGTAAATGAAAAGAAATCAAAACTAGTGCCCTCACAAGAGATTATATTCCTGGGTGCCAGCTTGAACACAACGGCCCAGATGGCTTATCTCACGCCAGACACGCAAGGACAACTGACTCAATACTTTCATTTGATGGCAACAAAGACCCAACTCCCTGCAAGAAAAATTCTGCAGGCCTTGGGTTACATGGCATCCTGCATACTACTAATTCCATATGCCAGACTGCATTTGAGGAAACTACAATGGTACCTAAAGAATGTATGGTCTCAGCACTGTCAAAGTTTGGAAACAGTTATACCACTAATCCCTTGCCTTCAACAGGATTTTCAGTGGTGGGCTCAAGCTTGTCACCTCAACAAGGGACAGCCTTTTACACAACCAACAGCCAGGCAAACACTGACAACAGATGCATCTGATTACGCCTGGGGAGCACACATGGCAGGAAAATGTATTCAGGGCACATGGCCTGCAGAACAAAGGCATCTTCACATCAATCAAAAAGAGATGCTAGCTGTACAAAATGCCCTTATAGCTTTCAAGGACCTGCTGCATCCAGGACAATTACTGCTAAAGACAGACAACACCATAGTTATGTGGTACATAGACAAGCAAGGGGGCACTCGCTCCTACCCCCTATGCAGACAAGCCCCATGACCTTGTGGAACACAACTATAAACCTTCAAGTTCATCTGCAAGCACAATTCCTGCCAGGAGAGAAAAACACACTGGCAGACGACTTAAGCAGAAACATCATGGATCCCACGAATGGGAACTGAATCCAGAAATATTCAGAATGATAACACAGAAATGGTGGAGCCCAGACATAGATCTGTTTGCATCCCCAATAAACTGCCAGCTACAAAAATTCTGCACAAGGAGTTTCCATCCACAAGCATGGAAAGTGGATGCCCTCTCATTCAGCTGGGAGAACCTACAAGTATACACTTTCCCACCACTACCTGTCCTGCCAAAGGTGCTCATAAAAGCCAGGCAAGAAGAGCCAAAGATGATCCTGATTGCACCAGACTGGCCACGCCAGCACTGGTACCTAATCTTAAGGAGCTTAGCACAAGAACCACCCTGGATTTTGCCTCCTATCCCACATCTGCTGACTCAGCACAACAATCAAATACTACACAGCCAGCTAAAGACCTTAAACCTAGCTGCATGGAAGATTCCTTAGCCAAGCAAGCAATGCCTCTCTCCAAAGCTGTTATGGATGTCATTCTGGAGGCCAGAAGGCCTAGTACCAGGAAAGCCTACTCGGATAAATGGAAGAGATTCTGTGCCTGGAACCAAGCTCACAGCCTTGACCCTCTTGTCCCAAACATTCCTCAGATACTACAATACTTAACTGAGATGCTGGACAAAGGCCACTCCTTCTCATCCATCAAGATCCACACCTCTGCTATCTCTGCTCATTACAACACGGATCCACCAATTTTCTCTAATCCCCTGTTAAAACAGTACCTCAGAGGGGCTAAAAACATAAGACTGCCCCGTAGAGCACCTACTCCAACTTGGGACCTCAACTTTGTTTTGGAAAAACTAACTTTACCTCCTTCTGAGCCAGCTAACACAGCAGAATTAAAATATATCTCTTGGAAAACTGCTCTGCTCCTGGCAATAACATCAGCACGAAGAGATTCAGAATTGCTGGCACTAATGGCAGTGGAACCTTTCCTCATTTTCCACCAGGACAGGGTGTCTTTAAGAACTAACCCTGCGTTTATGCCAAAGGTGGTATCCAGTGTGGCTCTAAACCAAACTGTTCACCTGCCAACTTTTTACCCTAAACCACAGAATAAAGGGGAGAGACTACTGCACTCATAGATTCATAGATTAGTACTAAGCTAACTGCCCTTGCGGGCCATTGTAAGCCTAGCCAATTATCCCTTGTGAGACTCAAACCCTGCACCTTGTGTTTGTAAGGCAAACACCTTAACCATTAGGCCACCCTCCCAACCCAAGGTAACTCTTTGGACATTCACAGGCAGTTACGTTTCTACTTGGACAAAACCAAAGCTTTCAGAAAATCTGAGCAATTATTGGTAGCATATGCTGCAGGAGCACAGGGAAAGGCCATTTCAAAACAGACTATTTCAAAATGGATAGGACATTGTATACGTTTCTGCTACACATACCATGGAAAACCTGTACCTAGCAGCATTAGATCTCACTCCACCAGGGCTAAAGCCTCTTCAACTGCCTACCTCAGGGGAGTACCTGCCAAGGATATTTTGGAAGCAGCAACTTGGAGTTCTGTACATACCTTCACCAAGTATTACCATCTGCCTCTATGCTCTAAATCCAGAGCTGGCTTCGCCACTGCAGTGCTGCAGGGCCTTATAGCCACCCCTAATGTCTTATAGAACCAGCCACCCTACCTCAGCTTTGGGATTCTACCCAAGTGTAATGACTGCAGCAGTGTAACACGATGAACATAGTACAGTTTTGTACCTACCATAAATGTAGATGTTTGAGTGTATACACTGCTGCAGTCCAGGTTACCCTCCCTCCTTCCCCTCTTACTGGCTGGTCCGTACCTATGTCTTCTACCCTTTACTACCTATGGGGAGTATTTGCTGGTAGCTGTAAGCTGTTTTTTGCTTTTCTTATGTATGTTTTATTAGCAATTGGAATTGCCTATCTATTTAGAGGCACCTGATATCTGGGGCAAGAAAAACTGAAGAAAATGGCGTCGGCTGCATCTTGTATACCCCTGTCACACTGACGTCAGGGAGGAGGCGACAGCAACCGATGCCGGACCAAGACTTTGGAACTCGGGCCGACTGGGGAACCGCCTGACGGCAGGATAACTGAAGTGTAATGACTGCAGCAGTGTATACACTCGAACATCTACATTTATGGTAGGTACAAAACTGTACTTTTTGCCTGTCTCCTGAAACACTACAACTTTAGAAGTTTGCATTGCATGTCACAGCATCCATTTATAAGGGTGACGGGCACCCTCTTAACACCCCCATTAACTAGTAATATAGGGGAGGAGTTAAGGAGAGGTTCTAGCTTCCCTTACAAGCAAAATTAACAGAAAGTACAGTTTGCCTTTGTTGGAAGGAGATATGTTTTCCAAAGATTTGCACTTCACTGTAAAAGTCATTCAGCTGGCATAGTAATTGTATTCTCATAACAGTTTGGCATGGTGGTAGGTTCTTAAAAATATTGCCACCTTCTGGCCCCCTCTGTCCTAAAAACCTGTCTATCTGCTTCATTGGCAGTAGTGGTGGCCTGTACTCTTCGGTCACCCATGTTAGCTCTCCTTTTGCCCGTGTTCCCCCTAGACAGGCTGTGCTGTCTTCAGGTCTAGCAGTAGCTGCTTCATCCTTGCCTTTCTGTAATTTTGGGTTAAAGCCAATCTAAATATTTTGAGATCCAGATTGAAACTTGGTGGAGCATTGTGTTTCATTTTTTTTGTTATTTAATCTTTGAGTTCCCCAACATTACTTTTATAGACTAGGCTTGTACCTATATCATTAGTATTTGCAGAATATTGGTTGACTAACAGTGTGCAGCCTACCACAATTATACCTTCCTGGTGGAAGTATAGGCTCAAAGATAATGACAAAGAACAATGGATATGCAAGAGAATCTCACTTCACTTGTGAACTGATTTGATTGACTGTTACATAGATTTCTGCTTACAGTCTACTGATGTGCTGATGTGGTAAGTGATTTACACAACCATGTTTTCCTTGATGAATTATTATTCTTCAGCTTCTTTGTGTTTATATGTCTGTTTTCTAGTTATAATGTCTCATGTCAAGAAGCTCACTAACAGTCTGGAGATACGGTCTGAGGTCCAATAGGACTGTATTGCAGACTGAAACTCTGGCATTTGCGTACCGTATGACAGACTCATCACTGTAGTTAGCTCACTAGCATTTACATGCACTTCTTATCTAGCATACCCAGTTTTGAAAGGCTAAAAGTATATCAGAGGAGCATAAATTGTATTGGATCGCTCACTGTAAGTTAACCAGAGTACTAGGCATGCAATGGGTACATCAAAATTAGACTTTTGTACTACTCGAAAAAAGACTTTCATATATTGCAACTTTTCAGTCCTTAGAATTCTGTAAAATTCTTAAACAGCAATTATCTGCCTAGCTTTTATCAGTGGTCTGTCTTATCCTGAGAATTTAATAAGACTTCATACGGTTTTGTTTTTATCTTGTTTGTCTAAGTTCTGATGCTGAACACTTTATTTACAGGACACCATTTCAGGAGCCTCTGCAACCCTCAGCAATATTTTTTTATATTGTCTGTCTGTTGGGAAAGAACTAATTTATGGTAGCTCATCTCTTTTAAATCTCACTTTCACCATATTTTTTTTTCTTATACAGATGCCTGTAGATGTTCTTCATTCCACATTGCTGCAGTCCTAACACTTGGGTAGTCCGCTGTCCCAGTCGGCCCGAATACCAAAGTATATGGCTGACGTCGGTCAAGGCGCATTAGTCTGACGTCAGGACGTCAGGGTACTAATGCGCATGACCGACGTCTTATCCTCAGTCTTTTTTGCCGCATGGTCCGATGCAGAAGCAGTTTTGCGAGTGCAGGTTGGCGTTCTGAAATTTTCTGAAGTCTGAGTTTCAGACCGAATCAAAGTTGGCTAAGTACCCGTTAGAATATTTTGTTTTTTTCTTGCCTCAGTATTTAACCGGATGTCAGAAAAAGTGAATAACTGTATTTCTTGTGGGAAACAGATACCTCATAGGGATTACCATACCTTGTGTATACCTTGTTTAGGGCCTGAGCACGACGTTGTTGGATGCCGCTCTTGTGCTAGATTTAACAAACGCACTATTAAGAGAAGGTTAGACTGTGCCAGGTTAGTTTTTGGGAAGCGTTGTAATTATAAAATGCCGTCGGATGCTCCGACGCCCGCTTCGTCCAAACAGCGCAAGGACAAAGCAGCAAAGCCTAGATTGGAAGAACCGTCAGTCCCGGACGTCGGTTCTTTAGAAGGCTCAGTGGAGCCGGAGGTTCTGCCAGGAGTTTCTTTGGAGTCTCAGGGAGAGACTTTACTGTTACAGGATGTGTCCTCTCAGGAGGTAGGCCAGGCTGAAGGGGCTTCTCAGGTGGCTGTTCTTCCCTCTCTTCCTAAGGTGGTTAGAGCCTCCCCTTCTGTTTCCAAGGCTTCTTTGAGAGGCAGGCCAGGTTTAACTTCAGTGGGGGTTTCTCCTAGCGCTTCAGGATCTTTGCCTAAGAAACATATGCTTAAAATGGCAGAGGATTTGATTACTATGATTAGAGGTTCTATGCCCCCTCCTGATAAGAGGCCTAGGGTGGAACCTGAGTTTGAGAGTTTTGAGCAGTGTTCGAGGCTTCTGAGTCTTCGGCTGAAGACTTGCAGGAGTATCCTCCTTATTCTGATTCTGATGTGGATGATTCTACTCCTTCAGCTTCTCCTCCTGAGGATTTTTCCTTTTCAGAGACTCTTCATTCCATGAGGGAGCATTTTAAATGGGAAGGTCAAGATTTCTCTGATTCCAGGAAGAGGCTTAGGGAATTCTTGTTTTTACCCCAGCATAGGCCTTTAGCTATACCTCCTGTTCTGAATGTGGTGGAAGATATTTTTGCAGAGGCTTCCCTGAACCCTGATTCTTTGCCTCCTGCCCCAGTTAAACCAGATAGGTACTATAGGGTGCCTGAAGCTCATAAGTATCTTTTTAAGAGTCCTAGGGCAGACCCGGAAACTGTCTCTCAAGGGCCTAAAGGTGTTAAGGCTTCTGTTGTTAAAAATCCTGTTCCTCCTGATAAAGAGGCAAGGGCTTTGGATAGATGGGTAAAGAAAGTGTATACTTCTTCCACTTTAGCCATGAGGGCGTTGAATTGCCAGTTTCACATGTTAAAATATCAAAATTATCTCCTTTCACAATTGAAGTCTAAGGTGGATGCTCTGGCGGAAGGTATTGAGTGTAAAGAGTTGCAGGATTTAGTTCATGTGTCTGAACAGGTGGGTAAGCATTCCTTGCAATGTGGTTTTGATGCTGTGCAGGCCTCCTCGAGGGTGGCTGCCACTGGTTCTGTTCTTCGAGGCACGCCTGGTTGAGGGATCAGAATTTAGCTGAGCATGTTAAGACAAGGATTTTGGATGCTCCATTACAGTCTGACGTGTTGTTTGGTTCGCCTGTGGAAGCAGTTTTAAAGAAAATGGAGGACAAGGCTAAGTCTATGCAGACTGTTAAAGATTTTTTGCAGGTGCAGCCTCCGAAGTTTAGTAGAAATTGGCCTACTAAGGGATGGACATATCCTGCTTATGATTCCCAGTCTAGGGGTAGGTCTAGGCGTGGTAGGGGCAGAGCTCAAGGTTCTTTTAGGCCTAGAACAGGGAGTTCACCTGCTCAGTCTTCTGGTGAGGGCAGGGGTCAGTCCTTTCGTAAACAGACCCAATGACCTGCCTTTTCAGCTGCCAGTACATTCTCGTCTGGCAGCACCTTTGGGAGGAAGGCTGGCTCTTTTCAAAGAAAATTGGGATTTAATTACCCAAGACAGATGGGTATTGGATATCATTCACCACGGTTACAGGTTTTATTTCCATACCTTGCCTCCTTTCAAAGGCATGCCAGACATTCCTCCTCTACAAAGAAAAGAGGCTCACAAGCAAATTTCTCTGTTACTCCAAATAGGGGCCATTCAGCCGGTTCCTGTGCCAGAAAGGGGCCTAGGATTTTATTCTCGCCTGTTCCTAGTACCAAAGAAGGGGAACACGTGGAGACCAATTTTGGATTTATCTATCCTCAACACTTATCTGGACATTCCCAAGTTCAAAATGTTGACGTTACAACAGCTTTTACCTCTGCTGGTCAAAGATCACTGGATGGTAACTTTAGATCTCAAGGAGGCTTACCTTCATGTGCCTATCAGACTAAGTTGCAGGAAGTATTTGCGTTTTCGAGCTGGGAATTCCCATTATCAGTTCTCTGCATTGCCCTTTGGCTTATCTACTGCGCCCAGAGTATTCACAAAGGTTCTGGCTCCAGTGATAGCTTACCTCAGGCTAAAAGGAATACAAATCTATCCTTACTTGGACGACTGCCTGATTCTGGCTCAAGAAAAGGAAGACCTTTTACAGCATTTGGAATATGTGATAGCAGTGCTAAGATGCCTAGGGTATTCTGTGAACGAAATAAAGTCCAGTCTAGTACCCTTTCAAGACATGTGCTTTCTGGGTGTGAGACTGAATACAGCAGCCCAGATGGCCTTTCTAACCCCGGACAAACAAAAGAATCTTTCCATTTACTTCCATCAACTATCTCTTCAGTCCGGGCTGACTGCAAGGACAGTCCTTCAAGCCTTAGGGTTCATGGCATCTTGTATTCTGGTGCTTCCCAATGCCAAACTGCATATGAGGAAGCTGCAATGGTATCTCAAAATGTATGGACACAGCACTGCCAGGATTTGGACACTGTCATTCAAATAATACCTTGCATTCAACAGGAATTTTTGTGGTGGGCTCAGGAATGTCACCTAAACAAGGGACTCTCTGTGACCCGGCCAGAGGCGAGTCAGATTCTAACGACAGATGCCTCAGACATTGCTTGGGAGCTCATCTAAATGGAAAATGGATACAAGACAAGTGGCCTGCCAGACTACAGCATCTACATATCAACATGAAGGAGATGTTATCAGTCCAGTTTGCATTAATGGCTTTCAAGGAGTTACTTCTTCCAGGGCAGGTGTTGATTCTAACAGACAACACAACTGTCATGTGGTACATCAACAAACAAGGGGGAACACATTCTTACCCGTTATGCAGGCAAGCAATGATTTTATGGGAGACTGCGCTCAGCTTGCAACTAACTCTTCAGGCAAGGTTTCTGCCGGAGCACAGAACTCCTTAGCAGATGTGTTAAGCAGACAAATCATGGATCCCCACAGTGGAAACTGGATCTTCATGTATTTTGAAATTGACAGTGTCATGGGGAACTCCAGACATAGATCTGTTCGCTTCTCCACTAAACCACCAGCTGCCAAAGTTTTGCACAAAGAGGTTTCATCACACAGCTTGGAAAGTGGATGCTCTTTCTTTCAGTTGGAAAAATCTTCATGTGTATGCCTTTCCACCTCTGCCTCTTCTCCCAAAGGTGCTCCTAAAGGTCAGACAAGACAAGCCAAGGATGATTTTAATAGCTCCAGATTGGCCTCGGCAACACTGGTACCCATTACTGAGGAGTCTGGTAAGGAAGCCTCCATGGCCTTTACCTTTGATTCCACACCTGTTGTCTCAGAGGGACGGTCATCTGCTCAATGTCAAGCTTCACTCTCTTCATCTAACAGCCTGGCATATTCTGTTTTGAAACACAGCAGGTCTCAACTTCCTCAACAAGTTTTAAATGTGATTATGGAAGCCAGAAGACCTAGTACAAGGAAAGTGTACGAGAAAAATGGAAGAGATTTTTATTTTGGAGTGCAGCAAAGAATTTGGAGATTTCTGAGCCTAATTTGAGTGTGGCTCTTCAATATCTTACTGAGTTATTGGACAAAGGTTTGTCTTTCTCTTCCATTAAGATTCATGCTGCAGCAATTTCAGCTCACTATGATTGTGACCCACCATTGTTTTCGCATCCTTTGTTCAAGCAATTTCTTAGAGGGGCAAAGAATATAAGACCCCCACGTAGAGCTCCTACTCCTGCTTGGGATCTCAATTTTGTGTTGGAGAAACTTACTCTACAACCTTTTGAGCCTCGGCTACTGCTGAATTGAAATACTTGTCATGGAAGACTGCTTTTTGTTGGCCATTACTTCTGCAAGAAGGGTTTCTGAATTGCAGGCCCTTATGGCGGTAGAGCCTTTTTGATTTTCCATAAGGATAGGGTATCATTACGCACTAATCCTTCTTTTATGCCTAAGGTGGTTTCTAGTGTGGCTTTAAACCAAACTATTCATTTGCCTACTTTCTATGCAGATCCCCAAAATAAGGGGAAAAGATTTTGCACACTTTAGATGTACACAGGCAGTTGCGTTATTATTTAAGCAGGACTAAGGATTTTAGGCAGTCTCAGCAGTTGTTTGTTTCTTTTGCTTTGAGTTCTCAGGGCAAGCCTGTGTCAAAACAAACTATTTCTAAGTGGATTGGGTTTTGCATTGCATTTTGTTATTCCCATCATGGCAAGGAGATTCCAGCTGGGATTAGGCCTCATTCCACTAGGGCTACTGCCACTTCAACAGCATTTCTAAGGGGTGGCAACTAAGGATATTTTGGAGGCAGCTACTTGGAGTTCAGTGCATACTTTCTCTAAGCATTACCACCTTCCTCTCTACTCTAAATCTAGGGCTGGTTTTGCCACAGCTATTTTGCAAGGCATGTTGACAGCTCCTGCTTCTTTATGATTTGCCAGCCTCCCTTACCTCTGCTTTGGGATTCTACCCAAGTGTTAGGACTGCAGCAATGTGGAATGAAGAACATAGTACAGTTTTGTACCTACCATAAATGTAGATGTTCGAGGATCCACATTGCTGCAGTCCAATTTACCCTCCCTCCTTCCCCTCTGTGTTTAGGGGTGGTTGTGTGGGTGAGGTTATACTCTTGTAATTTTGTATATATTGTACATATTTTTGGTGCAGGAGTGTTTGGTGTTTTTGGTTTTGGCCTTATCTTTTTAGGGTCTTCTGACATCTGGGGCAAGAAAAGACTGAGGATATGATGTCGGTCATGCGCATTAGTACCCTGACATCCTGACGTCAGACTAATGCGCCTTGACCGACGTCAGCCATATACTTTGGTATTCGGGCCGACTGGGACAGCGGACTACCCAAGTGTTAGGACTGCAGCAATGTGGATCCTCGAACATCTACATTTATGGTAGGTACAAAACTGTACTTTTCATCTTTGTTTATCTTCTTTCTCAGGAACTACACAGGATCTCAGTTTAGATGCTTTAACAACTTCAGCTTCAGGCTGTGAACTTTCCGATGGCTTTTGGAATGTTCTTCGTGTTTCACTGTTGCAGTCATTACATTTGGGTTATCCTGCTGGCAGGTTGCCCTCAGTCGGCCTGAATGGTGGCTTTTGGATTCTTCGTCTGTCTTCAATTTGTAAATCGGGTAATTCCTGCAGTTCTTATTGTAGTATACTTTCTGTCTCTGCTGGGATCCGCGGTGGTACAGCGGTAGCGTTGTTGCCTCACAGCAAGAGGTTCTCCTGTTCAAATCTTGGCTGGAGTGCCTTCTGTGTGGAGTCTGCATGTCCTCCCCGTGGTCGAGTGGCCTCTGAAAGACATGCGTGAATGGGTGTGCCTTCGCTGAAGGTTGGGCGTCGAGCTGGCAACTCGTCACCATAAAAATCGACTGCCAGTCATTAGCGGACCGGAGTTCCGCTGTGGTGACCCCTAACCGGGAAAAGCCAAACAACAACTTTCTGACTCTGCTGGTTTCTATCCAGAATTTGTTTTACTTTTTGTTAATTCCCAGGTATCAGTAACATAATTGAAGTAGGCAGTCTACATTTTAACATTCTGTTCATCACTTGCTGATCTGATGAAACCAAGTTCCTGCAGTTAGAGTATTCCTCTATTCAAAAACTGCAAAATGGGAAAGCCTCTTGGTGTTTTTTTCCAGCACTTCCTTCTCAGTTTCTTCAGTGTCAATTTGAGTTGCTCACTGTAAGTGTCCATTTGAGTTAGAATAGTTTCAATTGGAAGATAATACATCTGAATTCCCATTAATGCAAAAACATTAGGAATCCCATGTCCCAGGAATAATAGCTTTAATGTACTAATTAAACTTGCATTTGTTACATATAACAGAAAAATGCCAGTATCTAGCACAACTTTTGCAGATCTGATTAAAAGCTGAGCAAAGTTTTCTGTCATTGTTATAGCCATGCTGATGTGTTCACTTCCATCTTGGATCCTTTGTTACAGTAGTTTACATCATGACTTTTTTTCATATCCATTATTTCTACAACACATTCTGCCTTTATTTCTCATGTGTGCTTTATTATTTGAATCTGATTTTATTTTTACACAGTTTTTTCATCAGTTTATGCTTTTAGCTGTATACTGTGCAAATTTTCACAATTATTGATGGAGTGTTTCTCTAGTAGCCTGTCATGTCTCATCATTTTTTATACCAGAAGATTGTTGCATTTCTTATTAGAAAATCATACATCTCGTCAAACTCTAGTATCATATGCATCTTTAGTCTCGGGGGGGGGGGGGGCATGCTGTTTGTTTAGTAAGTTGTTGATCAAGTAATAAATCGTGATTTGACTAAAACTCGTTGAGTCTAGTGAGATTGGTCTAAGTAAGTTTCTCCTTACCCTCAATCCTGAGCAGTCTTACTATATTTGGAGATGCAGTGGTTTGTATGGTCCATTGGGGGTTGTCCCAAAAACATTTGAACGTTTTGTTAGTAATGAATGTGCAACTAGATTTTTTGACTCACACAGGGACAGTAAAGGGTACATATTGTTGTTTATGTATACACCACTGGCTGCAACCTTGTGCTCTTGTAAACAACATGTGCATCAACCCCCTTTTTCCTATTTTTGCACATGGGGTCGGGGTGTCACATCAATTGTGACTATCATTTAGAGCCATTATTTAGAATTCTGGGTGACTAGCAACTGTCTCATAAAATGCAGATTCTTTTTGGGCTGAGTAACTGCTGCTGTTTTGTTTTTAACTTCTTCAAGGAAATTATAGTTTCTTCCACAACAACATGCAGGAATACAACATACAGGATCACTTCAGCCTTTTCAGCTAATCCATTTGCTTTGAAGAATTGTATATCAGATTCCTCAGTCCAGAGTTCCAGCTTCAAGCTTTCATCCAGGTTGTCTTCTTGAAGCACCAGAACCTCCACCAAGTGGCAGGTCACCAGTGGTGTATGACAGGACTCTGTGCTGGACCCACTCCTGTTTGGCATCTACTACTTGGAGGTCAAGACTAATGTTGAGGACCTTTGGTTCATCATATTCGCAGACAGCTGGGAACTTTCATAAGTTCCCCCATTGACACTAACTTCCTGCAAGAAGGTTTGACACAGACAGAAGATCCGTGCCAAAGCCATGGATTAAACTCAATGAAAAGAAGTGTATTATAGTGCTTTTTGTGAAAATGGATATCCAGGCAAATTTCTTCATTGATAGAACACCCCTAAGGGCTGACCCAGCACTTAGAGATCTGGGAACATATGCAGACAGTAATCTGGCTTTTGATCAACACGTATCCAAGGTAGTAAGAAAATCATTCTGTGTCACCTAACTTATAAGTAAGGGTATGGCATCCGGGTCTAAGGAAGTCATAGTGCAACTCTACTCATCCCTTGTCAGACCCATCATCCAGTATAAAGCACCTTAAATCCTTCTATGTGGCCCACCTAATCACAAAAGAGTTTGCATCCAGATCAAAAGAGGTCATTGTGCCCCTCTTTTCATCACTCATCAGACCCATCATAGAGTACAACGCCCCATTTGGGATATACCTTACAAGACACCTGCAACAGCTGGAAAGACTACAGAAGTACCTCACCAAGAGGATCACTGGCCTCAAACAGATGCCCTATGCAGCTCGACTGAAGAAACTCCAGCTGTACTTGGTTGCATACTGCCTACTCAGAGGTGATCTCTGCCTGACATACAAGGCCATGTCCAACCCAGAATTGATGGACATGCCCCACCTAAAGAAAACCATATCCCCTTGAGCCACACGCTCTAGGGATCCAAACCTCACCACAACAATAAATAGGATGTGCTGGAGGGATAGATTCCTGTCCCAGAGACTTCCCATGCTTTGGAACAAGATCCCAATCTACATTAGGCAGAGCTCCTCGCTAAATCTCTTCAAGAGAAACCTTGACAAGTGGATGGGAAATGGAAAGTTTACCCCAGGGATCACTTCAATGGTTCTGCTGGACAGAGGCACAGGGAACTAATCTAAGGGGGCAGAGAAAGCCAACGCATTCTGGTTAGGCTTATAAATGCCTTCAGGCAGATAGCCTTGTACCTACCAATGTACCTGACTAGGCATATACAACAGTTGGAATGCAGTTGAAACGTCCACAGAGGTTCCTCACCAAGAAAATCTGGGGTATTAACACACCATCCTATGCAAATTGCCTTGGATACCTGTCTGTATACTCCATCTCCTACTGGTTGTTAAGAGGCGATCTGTGTTTGGCATACAAAGCATTCTTATATCAAGCCTTCATGAAGCTTTTCAACATCTTCAAAATGAGCAGCACCAGAAATAGTAGACCCAGGGCTGTGAACTTTGCTTGCAATATAAATAGAACATGCTGGCGAGACAGATATTTAACTCAAAGGCTCCCCATCCATGCAAAGCAGAGTCCATGCCTAACCATATTCAAACATAATCTTGACCACTGCATGGGGAATTGTAAATTCATCCCTGGTCTAGCCCCCATGTTTCTTATAGACAGAGGCTGATAGTAAGCATTCTCTAACTAACATTGGATGGGAAATCATAAATCCATCCCTGTGCTGCCCCCACATTTCTCTTATAGACAAAAGCCAACAGTAAACATTCCCTAACTAACTTACTCCCCATATAACTTTTTAGAACCTCCTAATAAACATACCCCTCCCACCAAATTAAGGTGCATGTGTTACAAGGGGACGCAGTCGGGTTGGGTTGTGTGTCTAGGCTTATAAAGGCCCTGGTGGTTATTAACTTAGTATATACCTATGAACCCGAGTCCAAATGGTTGCAGTGCCACTTAAATACTGCAAATCATATTTCTGTAATTCAGAGTACTGAGACTTTTGAATGCCAGTATATTTCCTCATTTCTCCAGCTGTAGATATTCAGTTCTGGCAGATATTTTCTCCACTTCTGACACCATTTCATGTCAAGAGACTTAATAAAAACAGCCTGCAAACATAATCTCAGCTTAAAGTGGTCTTGTATGCAAACTGCAGACTCTGGAATTTATTTGTACTACATGACATGCAAATTGCTTTAACTTGTTAATGGTTAAAGGCATATGTAACATTTTCTACAATATCTTTTTTGTAATATGGGACCATGTTTTTCTAAGTAATTTTGCACACATTAACTGTGAGCAGGAAAGGAAAATTTCTGGTTTGCCGAATTGTCAGTGAAACATTTACTTTTTTTTATGTTTTGTAGAAACCTGGGATGCAACTCCCAGAAGAAACCTGGGATGCAACTCCCAGACTTGTTCTGAGTTGATTCTAAATGACAAAAAATACACTGAATCCACAGACATCGCCAATATCCTGGCAGACAGGTTCAGTGCAAACTCCCCCCCCTCCCCCCCAAAAGAGCAAGTATCTATCCCGGCAGAGGGCTGCCTCCCAAATATCTCAGATGCTCAGGTGAAGGCTGCCCTCTCCAAAGCAAAAAACACTGCTTCCATAGGACCAGATGGCGTCCCAGGTTGCATCCTACATGAACTACAAGAGGAACTAATCCCTTAAGTAAAACAGCTATACAATCTCAGCCTCACTACAGGATATGTGCCCACAGAATGGCGTACAGCAACAGTGGTCCCACTCCACAAAGGTGGAGCCTCTATGGACCCAGGAAACTATCACCCCATAAGCCTGACTAGCTTAGTCTGCAAGGCTATGGAGAGGATCATCATGGAGCTCATAAACAAAGACATTGGGGACCTACAGACACTAGATCCTGCCCAGTTCGGCTTTGTCAAGGGCAGATCCTGCCTTTTGAACCTGGTTGACTTCTTTGAAACAGTCACCAAAGCCATAGATGAAGGGAAGGTAGTCCACACAGCCTATCTGGACCTTGCAAAGGCATTTGACACAATACCCCACTGGCATCATAGATAAGCTATCCAGCTTAAAAATAAACCCCTATGTCACAAGATGGGTCGCAAACTGGCTCAAAGACAGAACCCACAGAGTGAGAGTTGCTGGAGCCATGTCAGACTCGAAACCGGTCACAAGTGGCGTCCCACAGGGTTCTGTCCTGGGACCACTCTTGTTCGGTATATACTTTTCCGAGGTACAGGCAACGTGGAGGACTATGGCTCACCAAGTTCGCAGCGACTGCAAACTGGGTGCCATAATCAACTCTCCAGCTCACACAAACATCCTTCAAAGGGCTCTCACAGAGACAGATAACTGGTGCCAGCACCATGGTTTAAAGCTAAATGCCAAAAAATGTATAGTCATACCCTTTGGCAAAAACAATGTGCCCACAAATTACCACATAGGTGGAAACCCATTAAGTACAGAGAAAGTTATTAGGGACCTGGGGACCCAAGTTGATAGCAATCTCTCCTTTGAAAACCACATTGCCAAAGTGGTTAGAAAGACCTTCTGCATAGCCCACCTCATCACGAAGGGTTTCACATCTAGATCAAGAGAGGTAATCGTGCCCCTTTATTCATCCCTCATCAGGCCCATCATAGAATACAATGCTCCTTTTGGGATGTACCTTACCCGACACATTCAGCAATTAGAAAGACCCCAAAAGTATCTCACCAAGAGGATCAAGGGTCTCAAACAGATGCCATATGCTACTCGGTTTAAAAAAACTCCAGCTCTACTCAGTTGCATACCGCCTACTTCGAGGCGATCTATGCCTGACATACAAAGCTATGTCAAATCCAGAATTAATGGACATGCTCCACCTCAGTAAATCTAAATCCCTTAGAGCCACATGCTCGAGGGACTTGAACCTCAGCACAGAAATAAATAGAACTTGCTAGAGGGACAGGTTCATAGCCCAGAGGCTCACTTCGCTCTGGAATAGAATTCCAGTTCATGTGAGGCAGAGCACCTCACTGAATCTCTTCAAGAAGAATCTCGATATATGTTGGGGGATCATAGGTTTGTCCCAGGGATTACTCCCATGTCACTATTAGACAGAGGCACAGTAAACTAAACCTTAAAAAGGGCACAGTATACTCAAATCAAGGGGTGGCGTAAGCCATGCAGAATCGGGCTAGGCTTAGAATTGCCCCAGGGCAGATAGCCTAGTATGAACCTATAAACCTATATTTACAATCTATACACAGAAAGTAAGACATTCAACATAACAATGTTAGGAATACATGGAATCAAGGTAATCTTTTGCAGTCAACACATGGAGTCTTTGAATTTCAGTAGCAACATTTCAAGGCTATCCCAGCCACTAAAAGTCTTAGCATGATTTATTGATCTTCTTCTGATCACTTCTTTTTCGGTTTTACACAGTATTGCTGTTACATTTAAAAATTCCATGAATGTAAAAACTGAATTAGATTTACAACTTTTTAAATAACTTTTCTAGCTACTGTCAGGAGACTACAGAACATGTTTTTGTTGTTTGGCTTTTCCAGATAAAGGAAGTGGAACATTCATTAGTGTTACTATTCTAGTTAAATAATTGTCAGACCATAACCCCTTAAAAACATACTTATGTCTTCATAATCTACATTTAATTTTAATTTTTCACAATCCATAAACTTGTCCAGTCAGCTTTTATATCTTTACTACATGTCTAACTGACTGAAGAAGTAATTTTTCTAAACTTAGAGATTTTATAGGGAGTAAGAAACATTTTGTGCATGCATTTCCACATAAAAACTTTTCAGTGTAAACTTGAAGAAGTTTGACTAACTAATTAAGTAACAAAGTATTGTCCTTGCCATCTATTGAGTCACTCAATCTACTACTGTCTAAAACGTTCCAGAATTTTGCATCAAAGTTATTATTATTATTTATAATTAAGTTATATAACTTGGACAAGCTTCCTTTGCAAGTCAATTTACCTTTGATGGTCGCATTCATATTTTCATGTAATGGGGGATAGTTAGCTGTTCCTCTTCACTCATATCTACAAATTCATTTCATTTCTTACTGATAGATAATAACTGTCTCACAGATTAATCCAATTTATAATCTTTCATTAAATATTCTGGCAGTTTAGCTTTTCCTTCTGCCAAGCAATCAGAACTTAATACTAATCCATTACTTTTTAGTAAATTCATTTTAACATTGTTCTGAGTTTCTTTAAACCGAGATGTGTGTGCAGTGGGAAAGCATAAACATTTCCATTTTGACATTAATGTATTTTTAAAAACATATGTCTCAATTGTTTTATAAATTGATTTCATATATGCGGAGTCTAAAGACTGAAATGAAATTCTTTATAAGGCAAAGTCTATAACCACATGAAAGGATTGTTACATATTTCTAATTTATCACATTTAATAACCTTATAAGAATTTAATAAAATCTGCTCCCGATTGGTTTTCCATGGACTAGTGTAAGTTGAGTCAATATGGAATATAGTAGAGTTAAAATTTGCAGCAGTAGAATACGATTCTACATTTGGGAAGCTAATACCACCATACTGCCATAATCATATATGATTTCTATAAGAATTCTCAGCTTTTTAGGATACCATAAGAATGAAGTTAACATTTTTTCCATTTTGAAAGGTAAAAAGTAAAAAATGCACCAAGATAACACACAGCAAAACGTTTAATCACAGCAAAGTACTAAGTGGTAAGCGCTTTCACAACCGAAGTTGCTTCATCAGACATCACAGTAAAAAATGCACAGGTTTAAATAGAGATTCTAAAATGCCAATTAATGAATAAAAATCACACAATGATTAAGTAGCAGTGAAAAACAATTAAGCCTCATGCTCAAACTAAAAAAGGCATTGCTTAAAAACATTGTACAAGAAGGAATCAAATACTATACATGAGAAAGCACTTAAAAACTTATAAAATCATTATAAAACATGGAAAAATACTAGACAGGAAAAAGTTAAATAGAATACTTGGAAACTAAAAGATAGTTAAATACATAGACTAATTTTGAAAGAACTTAGCTAATCTTAATGCTTGAGATGTCTAGCCTTTAAAAAAGGGACCAAGGAAGTAGTAGCATTCAAACCAGGATACTTTTCAGCATTAAGTTTCAAAATCCACTTCTGTTCATGTCCCTCTGTGATATTCTCAATGTCACTACCTCTGGGGTTTCTATGAATATGTTATAGAACAAAGATCTTAAAGGAATGAGAATGGCCATTGGACATAACATGATTGGCTAGAGCATTTGATGGTTTATTATTACTAATATCTCTTAGGTGGTCTAAAATACGATCTTTAAGCATTCTATTTGTTTTTCCTACTTAAAAAGCAGGACATTGTACACAAAAACAGTAATAGACCACATCTGTAGATCTGCAATCAGTGTATTGATTAGTGTACAAAGAAAATTTCCTAGTAGGATGTACATATTTATTTTTACTATATATAAATTGACAAGCACTGCAATTCCTGCATGGAAAAGTACCATGCCGATTGGCTCTAATAATAGTTCTAGATAATTCACCATGACATAGATGTTGTTTAAGGGATTTATTATTTCTAAAACTAAAAATAGGAGAATGTCCGACGTTGTCTACCAATCCAGGCACTTCTTGTAGCAAATACCAATGCTTTTTGACTACATCAAAGTATTGATTGATGTTACTGGAAAACTGAAACACCACTCTAAAATCATTACTAGTTCTGTTAGTATACCTTGTATTGTCAACAGCATCACCAGCATTAAAATAAGGTTTACATCTAGTGCTTCTCAGCTTCCAGGCATTAGAGATAGTCTGTTCAATGTCTGCAAGCGAGTATCCCCTATATAAAAATTCTGTTCTTAAATTAGATAGGGCAACTACTGCATCTTCATCTCTGCTATGCAGTCGCAGTGTTCTAAAAACCTGACCCTTGAGCACTTTCCTAGGAATGTGTCTAGGGTGCATACTAGATTTGTACAAAAGAGTATTTTTTCTAGTGGGTTTAAAATAAATATTACTGCAAAGACTGTTTAAAACAGATTTACTAACCTGCACATCAAGGAAACTGATGTCAGTGTTGGAACTATGGTAAGTGAACCTTAAAAAAATCAGTAGTTGAATGCAAATATTCCAAAAACTGTGCCAAATCAATACCAGAGCCTCTCCACAGCATAAACACGTCATCCACAAATCGGACGTACCAAAGTATTTGTCCAAAGAATGGTGTCGGATGAAGCAACTTCGGTTGTGAAAGCGCTTACCACTTTGTACTGTGATTAAACGTCTTGCTGTGTGTTATCTTGGTGCATTTTTTACTTTTTACCTTTCATTTGGAATAATTTCTGCACCAAGGTTTTACCCAACACGGTTTCTTTGGTTTTCTATTTTTTTCATTTTCTTTAAAAGTTTTTTTGTCGGGTATTAAAGATATTGGATGAAATATGTATATAATCTTGGGTTATATAGTCATTTTAATAAGTACTAACCTGTCCTCAAAAGTAAAAAAAAAAAATAATACTTCCATTTTTAATAAAAAGTAACACTTCTTCGATTATTTTTTCAAAATTATTATTACTAATCTTACTCACATCATGATACATTTTTATTTCTAAATATTTCAGTTCTTTTCCTTCCCAATTGTATTTATATTTATCTGTAAACTTGATATTTAGTAATTGAATTACACATTATTTCCATTTTTATAATTTTTATTAAATTTCAGCTGCAGTACTTCTTGGAACTTTTACATTTCCTCATCTGTTTCTTCAACTGAATAATTAATATCTCCTATAGTTAGTAACATATCTGCAAAAAAGCTGTATTTTATATTGGCAATCCTTGTTAATTGAGAATACATAATTTTTTTCATTGCTTTTTATTCTAAGGGTTTGATAACCAATGCATATAGAAGGGCTGGGGCAAGGGACACCCTTGCTTTCTGCACTCATTTAAATTGAATCCTTGAGAAATGCAAAGATCCAATTTTAACATATGCTTTGGGGTTACTATACAGTTTTTTTTAATATTCCAATAAATTGCTCTGGACATGTAAATGCTTGTAAAGTTTTAAACAGGTAGTTCTAATCTACAGAATCAAAAGCTCTGTTAGTTAATTAGGGCCAATTTCTTGTTAATTTATTCTGCTAAATCTAAGATAGTTACTACCCTTTTTTATATTATCATATATTGATGTATTGACTATAAATCCTGTTTGATCTTTATTAATTAATTTACCTACCATATCTCTTAATCTTGTAGTGAAGATGGAAGTAAATATTTTATAGTCTACATTTAATAATGAAATTGGTCTATATGAGGAAACTAACTTATTAGCCTTTCCTTGTTTATGTATAAGTGAGATTACAGAAAATTTCCATGAAGGAGGAATTATTTTGTCACTCTGAATTATCCTGACATCATCACTCAGTAACTCTAAAATATTTAACAGAAGCAGACTGTATAGTTCCGTGTTTATATCATCTAACCTTGGAGCGTTACCATTTTTACTTTTCTAAAGCTTCTTTAACATCTGATAGGGTAATAGACTTGTTGGTCATTAAGTTTATTAGTAACATTTTTTTTAAATGCTTGTCAATTCAGTAATCATTTGGGATTATTATTTTTATCTTAAGTTCCTCATGGAAATTTTAAAAATATTAAACATTTCCTCTACATCTGAGGTAAGTTTACTAGTGTGAGGATTTCAGATATTATTTTATTTGTGCCTTTTTGCTTAACATTTTCTATGTAGATTTTTTGAGGTCATCACATAACTGTGCAAATTTATTTTTTCTAAAGCTATTTCTATTTTATGTGTTAAAACTGTTTGATATTCTGTCATTAATTCTTTAATGACTTCAGTATTATCTAATTTGTTTGTTGTTCAGGCCTTGCTTTGTGTATTTCATCTTATATTTCTAATAGGTTTTTATCCCACTGTTTCATTTTATTACTACCCTATCTTCCCGTTCTCCATGGTATGCATTTTAAGGAGTCCCATAGCATGACTTTACTAACATAACCATTATCATTCAAATAAAAAAAATTCTTGGTCTTCTTCCTTAAGATAACACTTACATTCTTTTAATTTCATCATATATACTGGAATTCAGATAAAGGACAAGGAATAGTTTTAAAATAATTCATTTTTGTTAAGTAAATCTGTAGATGCATAAATCCTATCAGTTTGCATTCCTGTGCGCTTAAGAGTAATGAATGAAGAGCAATGACTTATCTTCTGCTTTTACTACTAAATGAAGTAAAACATTATTATTAATCCATCTGTTTAGTGCTTTAGCTGATGTCAGAATTGAACTTTCTTCTGTTCACTTGTATCTTCTATACTAGATATGTAGTTAAAACCTACTGCTAAAAATAAACTACTCTTCCAATGACTGTAGTAAGTTTAAGTGATCTTTAGCCACTCTTGCACCTATTCCAGTGATTAGCTAATATATAGAATTTGCCATTATATTCAGTTATTACAAATGTATACATTCTTTTGGAATTATTAATAGATCCCATGACCTTGGGCATTGCAGTATATTTTCTCCAAAGTATAGCAGTTCCTCGCCTCTTTTTGTTAAAATAAGCAGATGATAACATTTCAGAACCAAAGTAATTTAAATATTGCATGTCTTTATCAAGTGAGTCATTTACAAGAATGTAATGTGTCTTCTATTTAATTTAAGATATACCATTAATGATTTCCTTTTTTGCCGTTATGTAATCCATTTATATTAATAGCTAATATATTAAAACTATTGATGCTGTCTATTTAAAAAGATTTATTTTAAAAAATAACATCACGCATTTATCCACCGTATTAATTTAATTGTATATAAGACTCCAATGCATTCCACCAACACTATCTTAACATTGCACATTTTTGAATGTCTTCCTTTCTGCAAGCTAAACTGCTAAAACTTGTAAATTAAAACAAAGCAAGTCTGCAACTGTAACTGTATGTATTATTTTTAAACACAACCTACTATGCATACCAGAGTTCCTAGTATGCCTATTGAATAGGCAAACAAGTATACTAACTCTCTACCTACCAATACCTAAAATGTCATCAAAAAAACTAGCCAAAAGCTGTTGTGACGTACAGATAATTAATATATTATATATGTTAAAATAATAATAGATTATTAATTTAGTTATATATTTTGCTGTTTAAAACTATTCCCCCATTACTACATAAAAGGGTAGTAATCCTCTTCTGTTAATCAGAAATATCAAATAATCCAACAGTCTACTGTATACTTGTTTATGTAATAAAACAATACTGTGCTATCTTCTCTCGCAACAAATGAGGAAACACAGTATATGACGACCACTTAGACGTTTATTGAAAACAATATAACATGTAGCTGCTTGATACAAAGTTACCATATGAGTTTAGCGCTTTCACCTATCAAACATAGGCTTCTTCAGAACTCATTCAGTTGATTTATACGCCATTTTAAATAAACTTTTTGGCGCGAATCTTGTCTGACAAAACTTTTGTATTTAAAGTGCCACTGTGCAAATTTGTTTATGTGATTTAAATATAGTAATAAAAACTTATCAAACAAACTCAGCTAAACCTCCTCCAAACACGTGCTATGTACATTAATAACAAAATGAAATTTAAATAAACAATATACAACATAGATACTTCATTTACTGTACATATCCCTAAAGTTGATAAATTCCTTAAAATTGAACATGAACAGATTAAGTTATTGCTGAACTGTATAAATATACTAATGAATTAATAATTTAAATGTATTAAATATATTAAATGTGATTGTTAAAAATTAGATGTTAAAACTAAGTGTGTAAACAATGTTAATGTATTGTAGGGAAATAATGTGCAAAATTGTATGTGAATGAATCAGCTCCTATGAAACCTTAAATACTGTTGTATAATTTGTAAACTCTATTGACTTGACAGTACTTGTTTATGTCAATATTATATATTAAATAGAATATTCATAAAACATATATTGAATATGTTTGAATAAAATATATAAATATATATATATGAACAATAATGTATTAATAAATATGTATTAAAAAACTATATGTTAATAAACTATATGTTAAAAAACTAATAATGAGGTTGTTAAAACTTAGCATGTCACTTTATCTAGTCAACAATGGTTTGATGGCAATAGTATCATTTAGTCCTGGTAATGTGGCAGCATCTGTGTATAGCTGCCACCAAATCTCTTTGTAACTTAGTACTTCCTTAGTGTTGCCCCCCTTGAAATCAGATTTAATATGTTCAATAATAGCAAATTTAAATTTATGTTGGTCACCATTGCTTTCAACATGTCTATACAAAGCATTGTTACGATCTTTCTTTCTAATACAGTATGAATGATCGTAAATTCTTTTTTTGAAAGCCCTCTCAGTTTTCCCAACGTAGTAGGCAGGACATACATCACATTTAGCAATATAAACTACATTCATTGTGTTGCAGTTCCCCTTCACTAATCTAATTGCTGTCTTGTTACTATTGCCTAAAACTATTTCTGTGTGACACATAATAAATCTACATTGATTACAATTACCACATTTTTTGGTGGAAGTAAATATTCCACTTTCTCCACCCCTGGAATTAGCTGTATTCCCAATTTCTAAAATTCTTTTCAAATTATGTGACATTTTGTAATATGTGACATATGGTAACTTTGTATCAAGCAGCTACATGTTATATTGTTTTCAATAAACGTCTAAGTGGTCGTCATATACTGTGTTTCCTCATTTGTTGCGAGAGAAGATAGCACAGTATTGTTTTATTTCGAGTTGTTTTTTCCTCGCAACGCTTTTGTTCTGCAGTTGTTTATGTAATAGTAATATAAATATCCATTAAATATTTCTAAATGATTAGCTCAGTCAACATTATTATAACTAAATCTCTAAATAAATAAGTAGAAAACAAGTGGGACCTGAAGAGGTAAAGATATTTTTAAACTTACAGGTAACAGGTAATCTTATCATACGAAACTATTATACCAAAGGAAAATCAGTGCACATACATATTCATCATGCTAAAAGATCTATCCATATTTTATAGTTCTAACTAAAGCTCTGAATTAATTTTAAAAGTACAAGTGTATATATCTCAACATTGTGTAATACTCTTAATATGATAACTATCAAAATATTTAAAATTCTTTAGCTTATTAAAGTAGTCCGTAAAAAATTGTATATTACTGAGGTCAAAGAGAATGTCTTGCTAATTTCCATGGAGTCAAAAAAAATTTGCAGTCTGTATTATATTTAAAAGTTACATTGTGCATAAATCAAATCTCATTCTGCCTGTTTTATGTGGCCAGGTTGTAAAGAAGTTTATTATATTGTCTCCCTCATACTTTTCAGGCATAACTTAAATTCTAATGCTGTTTCATCTCAGTCAATTTTCTAAATCATCAACTATCTATGAGCTAGCTATTTTGTTTTAGAAGAAGTTCAGTCTGAGACTCACCTTCAGTTATTCTTTCATTATCATTTAAAGCAATTCCAGTACTGCTGATTTGTACACTTTGTTGTCTCATAAGAAATTCTAAATGTTCCATCTTCTGTCTGTTTTTTCTTTGAAATTTTCTGTTTTGGTATCCAGTTTGTCCATTTTAAGTAATGCATCCTGCATACTAGTATTAGTGACTGGCTGTCATTTTTAGCACAGGTATCCTGAGTACTATTTCTTGAGTGGCTCATGTTGAAGTCTCTTTCCTCTCTTAACCAAATAGTTGAAATTCTGACAGGAAAATTACAGCTTTTGAAGAACTTGAAGCCATCCATTTTTATCTGACTATTAGTGAATACAATTGGCTAACAAGTGTTTCTAATTTTTTTGGTTATTTTTTTGTCAGAAAAGTTTCATTTGCAGAGCCTTCACCAGTTGCAGCTCTCAGTTAGCCATTTTGGTCACACCCCTACTGCTCACAGTTAATGGTGGAAAAAGGATTAAAATTTGCTTTACTTTTTCATTGAAAAACTTTCTGCACCTGCTGCTTGCTTTTTCCCTTGTATGGTTCCCTTGCTTTTCACTTGTTTTTTAAGTAATAGTAAGGTAACTGAGTAAGCTTATGGCCTGCCAGACCTAATGCAGTTGCAGCAGCCAGGCTACTGGTGTATTGTCAGCTGCACTGCTCTCCATTACTTCTGTTCCTAAAATTTTCCACAGTGATTGGCTGAATTTCAGTTGGTGGGAGGACCAAAGATGGTGGAACTGTTATGTAAGCTGTAGGTGTGGCAGATTTTTGTAGGAGTTCTGATGAACATTTCTTTTTTGGTACCGAGGCATTCTGTCTTCTGTTTAAAAGAATGTGGATCTGATATCTTTATTTGACTTCAACAGCTATGGCAGGTTTCAGCTGAAGCCCAGCAGCAGTATAAGTTTTGGGGAAAAAAGATCTGAGAGTGCTACTGGGAAGTGACCAGTTCTCTTCTGTTTGTTGGCTGCCCCTGCCTTACTGTGCCATGCTTGCAATGATTGTCTGAATGAGGATATACGGTTTAAAATATGATATACTTTCTGACCAAGTCCATGACCAATATGAATGGAAGCCATACTTCTCAACTAATTTGTTCAGCAATTCTAGGCAAAGACAAAAAATATGGAGGTGGGGACAAAGGGCCAAAAAAAGGACAGATTTTAAATATTGCTCTTATGAACTTAGAAAGTTGATAGGCAAATAGGTTTTGCATTAGTATACATTTTCTGAAGGACATTAATTCTGAAATGCAAATGTCTGCCTTTATTTAGTGACTGGAATTCTGAAATGCAAATATCTGTCTTTATTTAGTGACTGTAGTCCTTTATGATTTGCCAGAAAAATATATATTTTTTATAAGAACAGACAAAAAGTTGGGCATTTTGTGATATTCTGATTGAGAGAGGTACAATGGCAGCATTGGGTGTGAAGAGCTCTCTCTGGAGTTGCCTCCATTAAGTTGCAGTTAGGAGGAGGTGCCATACAATGGTAGTTGGTAACATACATTGTTTGTTATGAAAAAACAGTTTCCACTTTGAATGGGTGAAGATCAACCCCCTGAGGATCAGAATCCCCAGACTCCATTCCTTGAAAAGAAAAGCTGAAAAAACACATTTTAAGTTGCAAACTCCCATGCACCCCCCCCCCCCCCGATGTGAGCGGAGGGCAAGCCACCTCTCTGCCAACTTGTATGCATCAACTCACTTCAATTCTTTTATCTCCTTTATAGTATTCAGTATTTTAGTTTCAGATGGCTTAGATTTTGATTTCTGTTTTCAAGTAATTTTATTTTTGCAGCCAGTAATATTAGTGAGGCCTTACTGTGTATGGACAATTTAGATTTGTATATCCCAGCTCAAAATAAGCATTTCTTTAGTTACAACAGTGTGCTCCCCCAACATTTCTGACAAAGTACTCTGTAGGGAATTTTTAAAATTTGCCAGCTTATTACATTCCCTGAAAAATATTTTCCCAAGTACCTATCTCTCTCCCATCATGCCTTTTGCATTTGTCATCTACCCGGGAAAAAAATTCTCTGAAGTCTGCTTGGAGTATAAAGATACCAGTGCAAACACTTCCAAGCAAAAATGCTAAACCTTCTGGACTTTGCTGTGTACTTGGGAGGCATACAGATGTCTTTCCATTGTTCATTGTATATTGTTCTTCTATTCTCTCTTCCCAATCTATTCTTATCTCTTGTGATTCATTCTTATAGCTATCATGCAGGAGTTTGCATTCCTACCAATTATCCTTTAACAGCAAGTTCTGCTCTAGACTAAACTAAAAGCCTTACCAGAGCTGGCCTTTTTTTAACAATCCCTTGCTACCTTTTCTTTGCCTATACTCGTAGGTAGGGAAGGTAGTCTGTAACCATATCTAAGTATATTTTTGTGAGCTGTAACCCCACTGCTATTTATTTAAACTTCTGCAGTCTGATCTTCCTTGAAGGTTTACGAGTTTCCAATATATTATGTAAGAAGCATGTGCTGCTATTGCTTAATGGTAAGCTAATAAAGAACGATCACAGATGTTATGATCAGGTAAAGGACTTCTGGAATCATTAATTCTGACCTTTGCTAGTGGAGAGCCGGACAAGGCACCATTCCTTCTGATGATTTTTTTTTATTATTAAATTTATCCATCTGGACTAAGTGTCCCTGACATCCCTAAATGCAGGATCTACCTCGTTTACCCTGACTTGCTCAAACTCTGGCCCTTTATGAGTTGCATGAGTTCTGTTTGCACAAGCTGTGATTTTGTCATTAGCTCTTTGCTTGCTAGTTATTATGATGATAGGTTAAGACTCAGTGAGATAGTGTAACTTATTCCTTCTCCAAGGTCGATGGATAACAGTGAAAGCGAGATCCGTATTTAACTGGATTAGGAATGTCACTCTTTCTTTAACTTGAATAGACCATACAAATATAAGGATTTGGGAGCCATTTATTTCATATGGTAGTGTAGAAAGTCTGTTTTGTGACCTTTGTACATTTGCTTAGATTCCCAAAGAATTTCAATAGATACACATTTCGTGTATGCAGGTACTTTGAGGTATTAGGTTTTCTGCTGAAATAATGAGTTGTTGTGTTTAAAGCTAATGCATTTTTAAACATAGTAGAATCAAGCTACCCATGTATGGCCTCATTAGATTCTTAATCCAAAGCTATCAGTATGGTCCTTCCAGAAACTGTATTCCTATGCAAATAATTTGCAGTTTTCCATATGTGTGAATTTGTTTAGTAATGGAGGTATCTCTGGAAAGTGACTTTGGGGTGATATGTTTGTAAACAGAGGTCATGTGCATATAAACATAGTGAACCGTTTAAAAAAAATTGACTTACTCATTCTGTTTGTGCTGTACTATGGTTTTAGTCTTAATGGCAGAGGAGCCATTGCTATATTGAGTACTGATGGATAAAGTGGACATTCTGATGTTCATCGTGTTACCTTGCTGCAGTCGTCACGCTTTGGTTATCCTGTCGTCAGGCGGTCCCGCAGTCGGCCTGACTTCCAAAGTCTTGGTCCGGCGTTGGTTGCTATCGCTTCTTCCCTGATGTCAGTGCGCCAGGGGTATGTAAGAGGCATCCAACGCCATTTTCTTCAGTCTTTCTTGCTGCGCGGTGCCCAAAGCAGAAGCAGTTCGCAAGTGCCGGTCGGCCGGCACCTGAGATTTTCAAATCGAATTTCAGCCCGAAGTCTTCAAAGCTAAGTACTCCTTTGGGGAAACTTTTCTTGCCTCAGTCTGATGTCAGAAAAAGTTAACAATTGCGTTTCTTTTGGGAAGCAAATACCTCATAAGGACTTTCATTCTTATTGTATACCTTGCCTAGGCCCAGACCACGACGTCATTGGTTGTCGGTTTTGTGCTAGGTTCAATAAGCGAACTATAAAGCGATGCTTTGATTTTGCACAACACTACTTCGGTAGGAAATTTACCCTACGCCGTCGGAGCAACCGACTACCGGCATGCATAAAAAATGCAAAGATAAAGACAGGCAGCCTAGATCCAAGCCAGATTCCGAGGCCTCGACTGGGCTGGTCGCCGGTTCTCCGGTTTTCAGTGAGGTGCCTACGCAGCCCCTGACGACCGCAGAATTGGAACCCCAGACCGCTTCGGATTCTCAAGCAGAGAGTTCTAGGCCGACGCCGCCATTTTCTTTAGGCCCTACCGACAACATTGCAGAAGGAGAAGCCGGTGCTGTGGAAACACCTTCGGTTTCAGAAGGTGTCTTCAGACCCGACTACTTTCACTATAAAATCTTATGCTAAACTTAAGACTCCTCTAAAACCAAAAAAGTCTCCAGTTTAAGGCCCCATGCCTAAGAAACAGATGCTTAAAATGACTGAAGATTTGATTTCTTTAATCAGGGGTTCCCAACCCCAACCCCCCCCCCCCCCAGACAAAAGACCTAGACAAGAGGAGGATTATGCCTCCTCTGATCAAGTGTCTGTTTCCTCAGGCTCCTCTGAGGAACAGGATTTTTCCTTTCCCCCCTATGAAGATTCTGATGCTGAAGATTCCATTCCCTCAGCTTCTCCTCCTGAAGACTATTCCTTTGGGGAAACATTACATACCATGAAGGAACATTTCCACTGGGAAGGTCAGGACTACTCTGACTCAAAGAAAAGGCTCCGAGAGTTTCTTTTACTCCCCCAGCACAGACCACTTGCTATCCCTCCAGTTTTAGACATTGTGGATGATGTTTACTTAGAATCTATTCTAAATCCAGATTTCTCTGCCTCCTGCTCCAGCCAAACCAGACAGATATTATTGAGTGCCTGACTCACACAAATTCCTTTACAAAAGCCCTGTTGCTGACCCAGAGACAATCTCCCAGGATCCCAAAGGGGCTAAGGCTTCTATGGCTAAAAATCCTGTACCCTCTGAAAGGGACTCCAGAGCACTAGATAGGTGGGGGAAGAAGGTTTACACCTCAGCTACTCTAGCTATGAGAGCACTAAATTGTCAATTTCACATGCTGAAATGCCAGCAATTCCTAATGTCTCAAATAAAACAAAAGATGAGCATGCACCCTCAACAGTCTGAATTCAAGGAAATGCAGGATCTGTTGCATGCAGCTGAACAGGTGGGCAAACATACCTTACAAATGTGGATTTGATTCTTTGGAAGCTTCTTGTAGAACAGCTGTTACTGGGTCTGTTATACGCAGACATGCTTGGTTAAAGGAACAAACTCTGCCTGATCATGTTAAAGCAAAGTTACTGGATGCACCTTTACAGCAGGATGTCTTATTTGGAGTTAAAGCAGAGGAGGTTTTAAAGAAAATGGAGGATAAGGCAAAATCTATGCAGACTGTCAAAGATTTCTTGCAGGTACAACCCCCACGCTTCAGCAGAAATTGGCCAACCAAAAATTGGTCCTTTCCAGCTTCTGACCGACCACAGAGGGGTAAATGCAGATGCCCAAGGGGCAGAGGTCAAGCACAAATCCCTTACAAACTTCGCCAATGGGCCACTGCAACACAGAAGGGAGGAGAAGACAGGTCCCAAACTACTAAAAGACAAACACAATGACTTAAACCTCAAACTGCCAAGCAAAGCTCCCTTGGGAGGAAAATTAGCACTTTTTGCAGACAACTGGCGCATCGTCACAAAGGACAAATGGGTCCTAGACATTATCTCACAAGAATACAGATTCCATTTCCACACCTTGCCAAGGATAAAAGGAATGCCAAACCTGCCACAAAATCAATGGGCAGAGGCACAAAAACAAATTACAGCTCCCGTGGACATGAGAGCCATTCAACTGGTACCTACACAGGAGCAAGGCCAAGGATTTTACTCGAGGCTCTTTCTAGTCCCCAGAAGGGACAATGCTTGGAGACCCATTCTGGACCTTTCAGTTCTAAACACCTTCTTGCAAGTACCCAAATTCAAGATGCTAACACTACAGCAGCTTCTTCCCATGTTGGGCAAGAAAGCTTGGTTAGTAACATTGGACCTCAAGGAGGCATACCTGCATGTCCCTATCAGACAAAATTGCAGAAGATACCTCTGTTTCAGGGCAGGTTCAATCCATTACCAATTCTCTGCACTGCTCTTTGGCTTATCTACTGTGCCCAGGGTCTTCACAAAATGCCTGGCACCAGTAATTGCATACTGCAGACAGAGGAATTCAAATATACCCATACCTGGACGACTGCCTCATCCAAGCAGAAAGCAAGGACGTTCTCTTACAACATCTGGCTTTTGTAAAACACCTTCTAAGTTGCCTAGGGTACACAGTAAACGAAAAGAAATCAAAACTAGTGCCCTCACAAAATATGACATTCCTGGGTGCCAGCTTGAATACAACGGCCCAGATGGCTTATCTGACGCCAGACAAACAACTACAACTAACTCAATACTTCAAAATAATGGCAACAAAGACCCAACTCCCTGCAAGAAAAATTCTGCAGGCCTTGGGCTTCATGGCATCTTGCATACTACTAATACCATTTGCAAAACTGCATATGAGGAAATTACAATGGTACCTGAAAAGCATATGGACTCAACACAGCCACAGCTTGGAAACAGTGATACCTCTCATTCCCTGCCTTCAACAGGAGTTTCTACGGTGGTCACAGGCATGTCACCTCAACAAGGGTCAGCCTTTCACCTTACCCCCAGCCAGGCAAACTATGACAACAGATGCTTCGGACTATGCCTGGGGGGCACACATGGCAGGACAGTGCGTTCAAGG
Source organism: Protopterus annectens (assembly GCF_019279795.1). Lineage (NCBI taxonomy): Eukaryota > Metazoa > Chordata > Ceratodontiformes > Protopteridae > Protopterus > Protopterus annectens. The sequence continues at coordinate 297,278,126 of NC_056726.1, read as the reverse complement.
CATATGGACTGCAGATCAAAGAAATCTGCAAATCAATCAAAAAGAAATGCTAGCTGTACAGAATGCTCTGACAGCCTTCAAGGACCTCTTACATTCAGGACAGCTTATAATAAGGACAGACAACACCACAGTTATGTGGTACATAAACAAGAAAAGGGGTACACACTCCTACCCTCTATACAGGCAAGCAATGACCTTGTGGAACACAGCACTGGCTTACGAAGTTAAATTACAAGCTCAATTCCTGCTAGGAAAAAAGAACACATTGGCAGACGACCTAAGCAGGAACATCATGGATCCCCACGAGTGGAAAGTGGATCCACAAGTATTTGCAATGATAACTCAAAAATGGGGGGGGGTCCAGACATAGACCTGTTTGCCAACCACCAAAACTATCAGCTATCAAACTTTTGCACAAGGACATTTCACCATCAAGCTTGGAAAGTGGATGCACTCTCATTCATTTGGAAAATGCTGACAGTATTTGCCTTTCCTCCTGAAGGTCAGGATGGAAAGACCCCGAATGATACTCATTGCCCCAGACTGGCCACGCCAGCACAGCACTGGTACCCACTACTAAGTAACATGGCCCACGGCCCACCATGGATTTTACCACAAATTCCTCATCTGCTCACACAGCAAAACAGTCAGATTCTACACAGCCAGCTCAAAACCTTAACTTTGGCTGCATGGCAAATCACCTAAACAACCAGCCAGCTTCTCTTTCCCAAGCTGTTATGGATGTCATTCTGGAGGCCAGGAGGTCCAGTACCAGGAAAGCGTACTCAGACAAATGGAAAAGATTTTGCGCCTGGAACCAAGCTAAAGACCAAAATACCCTTGAGCCGGACATGCCTCAGATTCTACAATATTTAACTGAGATGTTAAACAAAGGACTTTCCTTTTCATCTATTAAAATCCACGCCTCAGCTATTTCAGCTCACTACAACACGGATCCTCCCTTATTTTCACATCCACTTCTAAGGCATTACCTCAGAGGGGCCAAAAACATTAGGCCTCCCAGGACAGCACCAACACCAACTTGGGACCTCAACTTTGTTCTGGAAAAACTTACGCTGCCACCTTTTGAGCCAGCTTTCTCAGCTGATTTAAAGTTTATATCATGGAAGACTTCCCTGCTACTAGCAATTACTTCAGCCAGAAGAGTCTCAGAGCTACAGGCACTAACGGCAGTAGAGCCTTTCCTCATTTTTCATCAAGACAGAGTTTCTCTACGAACTAACCCCTCCTTTATGCCAAAGGTGGTATCCAGTGTGGCTCTAAATCAAACCATCCATTTACCCAAAAGGAGAAAGACTCCTGCACTCCTTGGACATTCACAGGCAACTACGTTACTACTTGGATAAAACTAAGGTTTTCATAAAATCTGACCAGATTTTTGTATCCTATGCTACAGCATCGCAAGGAAAGGCTATCTCAAAACAGACCATTTCCAAATGGATAGGACATTGCATACGTTTTTGCTACACCCATCATGAAAAACCAGTTCCTGCTAGCATAAGGCCCCACTCCACCAGGGCAACAGCTACATCTACAGCCTTCCTCAGGGGGGTGCCAACCAAGGATATTCTGGAAGCTGCAACTTGGAGTTCAGTACACACCTTCGCCAAACACTATTACTTGCCACTTTACTCTAAGTCTAGAGCTGGTTTCGCCACTGCAGTTTTGCAGGGCCTTCTAGCCTCCTCTAGCCCTGTTTGACTCCACCTCCCATCCTTAGCTTTGGGATTCTACCCAAGTGTGATGACTGCAGCAGGGTAACACGATGAACATAGTACAGTTTTGTACCTACCATAAATGTAGATGTTCAAGTGTATACCCTGCTGCAGTCCAGGTTACCCTCCCTCCATCCCCTCTGACCTAACTGAAACCTTTCAATACCTTAAAATCTGATACAACCTTTGTGGTGTATTTGTTTATAGCTGGAGGATGTTTTGTTTGTGCTAAACTTTTATTATTGGGACTATCTACTGACCACCTTTTGGGGGGGGGCATCTGACATCTGGGGCAAGAAAAACTGAAGAAAATGGCATTGGATGCCTCTTATATACCCCTGGCGCACTGATGTCAGGGAAGAAGCACCAGCAACCGACGCAGCACCAAGACTTTGGAATTCAGGCCGACTGCGGGACTGCCTGACAACAGGATAACCCAAGTGTGATGACTGCAGCAGGATATACACTCGAACATCTAGATTTATGGTAGGTACAAAACTGTACTTTTTGGCTCTTCCTTGAATGCAAGCTAAAATGAAATAAGAAGCAATTTGATACACGCAGGTATAGGTTCATAGGTAAGTACTAGGTTAGCTGTCCTTGTGAGCCATTTCAAGCTTAGCCAATTTCCCTTTTTGTGCTAAACTAGGATAGCTGTCATCAAGGGCCATTTCAAGATTAGCCATTTCCCTGTTTTGTGCTCCAGTTAACCTATCCCATTTGGTTAGAGATTGTCCTTACCCATCCAGTGGTCGATGACCATATACTACCCCTAATGAGAATAACTGGGATCATACCATAGATAATTTGCAGGGACCTGTGTATGCATACATTTTTGAATCTTCATATAGTACGCTCATTACTTATCTTCCTTTCAAGGAGGCCAAAATATAGCAGTATGTAAGTAAAATAAGACCATTGCACTCTTATCAGAGGCTTTCTCCCAGTCTGTATTAAAGACTGTATCTGTGAGTTGCATCAGTGAAGCCACTTGTATTGCCCTCATGTCATTTCTGACACTGGCTGTAATGTGTTTTGGGGTAAAAAACATGTTTCTTGTAGATGAAACAAGAAGTTGTATTACTGGTGTTAAGCTTCACTACCCAGAGAGGTGCAGAGTCAGTGGCTCAGCAGGTAGAATATTTACTCTTGATGCTGGAAGCTCAGAAGGCTGTGAGTTTTAATCCCACCTCAGGTGTTTGGATTAATTTTCCATTACTGGTATTGCAGTGCAGGATGGGTTGGGGGTGCTGCTGCAGTCCTGAATGTGCTGTCGTTCAGATGCAACAATAAGCCAAGGCTCCATCTGCCTGAGTTTGTGGCAGCCCGGAAGGCTGAAGAAGATCCCATTTCACGTATTGAAAAGAGCAAGGGAAGTTCCCTGGTGCCCTTTTTAAATTTCATATCATCAGTATAGAGTCTGCATGTCCTCCCCGCAGTCGAGTGGCATTCGACAGACATGCGTAGAATGGACATGCCTTCGTTGAAGGTTGGGTGTTGAGCTGGCACCTCGGCATCCGTAAAAAATCTACTGCCAATCATTAGCGGACCGGAGTTCTGCTGTGGCAACCCCTAACCGGGAAAAGTCGACAGAAGAACAACATCATCAGTATGAATGCTACCTCAGTTCTCTCCTGAAAAAGTAGCTATTGGCCTACTGTAACTAATCTAGTAAACAAAAGATAAATATTCAGTTTATTTATAGGTCTGTGTGGGCCATTTTCCATGATGGTAGGATGAGGGCATATTTGGGATCAGTGTTTATTGAATAATTCAGGGGACATGTTTTTAGGTGGTAGTTTATAATACTTAGTTGGGTGGCCATCAGGCCTAACAAATTAACTCATAGTCACTTTATTTCATTTCAAGCTGCAGTTGTGCCTCACTAAGGGAGATCTGTTTTTCCTGCCACATATACTTGTAGCCTGGGAAGATCTAACCCTTCAGAAACTGTTTATGCTGATTTATAAGGTTTAAACTAAGACCCTTTGACTTAACATAGGGCTTCTTTAGAAATATTTATGAGGTTTGAGGGCAAAAACCTTTATTTTGCAGTATCAAGGTTTAGTAAACTAGTAATTTTGTCTTTTCTTCTTTTTATTTGATTTTGCTAGCCAGAGAATGGAGTCTGTTTGGACCTCCTGAGTAATACCCCCCTCTCCCCCATTCATTTTGCAATCTGTTTGTTGTGCAGTCATTTTGAGTTTCTTGACTCGGTCTTGATCCACAAACCACTTTAATTTAGAAATTACTTAAATTATTAAAATTCATTCATTTATTTATATTTGTTTTTTGGAATAGTCTGACTGGGCTGCTGTAGCTTCTTTTTAGCCAAATGCCTCAGAAAAGATTTCTACAGAATTACAGCATATTTTCTTTTTTACAATTATTACATATAGTAAGTTCAGTTAACTTTTATTAAGAACAGGGATATGTGCCACAATGACGAAATCAAGAACACTGCAATTGCTATGTTAGTATGCTTAAAATGTATACATCTAAGGTACTATGGGGAAGAGAAAAGACTCCCAAGTTTCTGCATTAATATACTAAGGTAATAAGATAAATAGTAAAAGGCTAGAAATTATAGCATGACTTAAATACAAACTTGTACACTAAGGAGCACTGTGGTGTATAGTGAGAGACATTAGTAACCATTTGTAGTAGGCAGTGGTTGTGAAGGTAGTACTAAGGAAGGAGATTCTTACTAGTCACAGTTAAGGAGGTAGTAAGGCTACCTTGAGTAGGTTATGCAGAAAATTAGTGGCAATTAAAGAGAGGTAGTGAGGCTGTGTATAGTAGACTATGCAAAAATAGTGCAGAGAATTGCAGAGAGGAGTTTGAGGTGAAATGGCAGAGAATTGTCCAGGGGGAAAGGTATGTAGGGGAAGAAAATATAAATTAGTCTAGGATATTTATAGCATTGATTTTAACTGTTATTGATTACCCATGTGTTAACAGAGGGAAAGGCTACACAAGGGAAGAGACATGAGCACAGCAAAGAGTCTTAGAGGAAGGACTTTGGTAAGGTTTTCAAACTGTGAAGATAGGGAGTTTTTCTCTGTTGTATGGAAGTAGAATTCTAGAGTTTGGAGGCATAGCTTGAGTAGTAGGAGCCTCCGTAACAGTTGTTGGTTTTGAGCTTAGTGGAGATGTAGTTGTTAGAGTGAAACTCTCTTGTGGGTGAGTATTGTTGCAGTGGAAGCAATGTAGACTGCATCTTTTCAGAATGTGCAGAATCTTACATGATCCAGTCGATCCATTAAAATGACAGGCAGCTATCCTAAGCTGGAGTTCCTACCCTCTTTCTTATCATGCAACTCTCTTAACGTCTACCACCCGATCTTGTTTGCCATTTACAAGCATCACATGGATATTCCTCCACTCAGGCAACTTTGTACAATAACACTGTTTTTTTTTTTTCTTTTTCATTGAGGGAAATGTTTCCTTTTCTTCATATACTTCTACCTTATTGCCTTATCCATATTGCTAGGTTATTTTTCCTCACTTTTTGAACTTTCTGTATTTTTTTTCTTCTCCCTTCCCCTGCTTCCACTACAGACCACAATTGTTAGTCCTTTCCCCAATGTCTTCTTGCTTTTGTTAGGATTTCTACTTCATTGGATTTTTATTTCTTTAAATTTGACTGTTTTTGCTAGTAACTTAACAAGCTTATTAGAACGTTTTTCCAGTTGTTCCTGTAATGTAGTTATTTCTTCTGATTGTTTTTTTCCTGAAGTGTCAGAAGTGTCATTTAGAGCTTTTACAGTAATTGGTGTACATTGGGATAGTTACTTGTGACTGTCATTATCTTAGATGTTTCTTTTGGTAGTACAGTATCGAGTGCTTTAACATGGATACAGACAAAGCCTGTATGGAGTATAGGAAGAAACTAAGGAGAGATGAACAAGTAGGGAGGATAATCATTTATTTGTTGGGACCTGGTAATTGAGTCCTGAAACACAGAGACTGAATGGCTGAAAAAGCGGACTTACATATGCCAAGGTTGAGATGGACATTTCCCAGAATATTCCATTTTCTCCGAGGTATGGCGATGTTGGAATTGGTATTTATAAGTTCAGTGGTTATGAGGACCTTGCCTCTCAAATCGGGGGGGCTTGTACCTGCAGCAAAGAAGTTTAAAGGAGAAGAGCGATGTTTGAGATTCGCTCTCCTCCTGGTGCCTGGATTTTTTTTTTTTAGTGTGTCAGTACTCAGCGTTTTGAGTGCTGACATTTCAGTAGGGAGATGGTGATAAGAACAGTGTTGTCTTCTGTAGAAAAAAATATTCTAAACAGGGAATGGAATTCCAAAATAAGAGTTTGAGAACCTCTCAAATTTTTGACTGGGTAAAATGAATAAGGTTTGAAGTGTTAAAGAATGTACAAGGTATGGAATGGTGATAAAAACAAAATAACACCGTAAGGCTCATCGTATGGAGAGAAATATCTCAGTGGAAGCACTCAGGGTGTGAGGCATTATTTAAATTAAAATGTATACTTTTCAAGACAGACCACGTAGGGGAAAAGAGCAGGTTAATCTTATATGAAAAATAAAAAAAGCAGTCATAACCACTTTATTGTAGTGAAAAAAAAATACAATGGGGAGGCAGTTTCACAAACCTCAAACTGCAGTTAAATTGAGTGGTGAAGTGAGGATAAGGAACTGCAAGAATATGGAGGAAGGAGCAGTACACACATTACACTGAATGTTTGGAGTTACGTGAAAATGCATGCAAATGCATTTTACATACATACATACACCATCTGCACTGAATATGCAATTTAGATTTGTCATCTGGAAAAAATAAAAAATGGAAGAAAAGATAAATAGGAGCATCAGAAGAAGTAGAAATAAAGTAGACGCATCCAAATGGCAGCAAAAAAGTAGAAGCAGCCAGTAATAAGGTAACAAGGTGGCATAGTGCTTTATTGGTAGGTACCGGCACATCTGTCTTTGCCTTTCCAACAATATCAGTAATATCTGATGCAGGTAATACAGGTGCCATCATACATCCAACATCTTATCAGTCAATAACTGACAGTTCTGACAAACAAAGCCATCTGAAGGTAAATCTTCAATATACCACACCCAGGAGCTGGTTATTGTTATTATACAATGATATTATTTAAGAAAGAAATTACTTTTCTTAAATAATGTCTTTGTATAACGGCATCGTGGTGTTCTTCTGTGTCGTTTCCTGATTCTGCTGCTTTGTTGATGTACTGCGCATATGTGTGGGACTTCTGTTCTCACGTTTGTGTGCAGTACATCATTGCTTTGGAAAGCAAGCAATGGAGATAGGAAGATCTCCGTGGCTTGCTTGCATATTTATTTATTTATTTTGGAAAAGAAAAGAAAGCTGTAACCCCTGGACAGTTTAGTGGTACGAGAGTTGGGGAAAATACAAGGAAAATCAGGTATGATTCTTTAATTTTGCAGAATGTACCTGATTTGTCTTGTATTTTCGCTGCTCTTGTAAGTACCTCTCCACCTCTTATTTTTTAGAAAGATTTTGGGGTGGAAACCTTGGCTGTAGGTGACTGTCACTTTTGGAGTGACACCCCAACCCCATGTGCAAAAATGGGAAAAAGGGTTGAGGATGGATGGATTTGCATTGTCTGAAGGAAAGAATGTCTGAAACTGAAATACATGTCATTATTTAGTGACTTCATTCCTCAGTGATTTTTCAGAAAACCACACATTTTGTGAGGAACTACAGTTACAGTGGTATGCGGTACATCAACAGTTACAGTGGAGAGAACAAACAAAAAAAATAATAATTTAAAAATATAGGTAATTAATAGATTTGTGGTGTACAGCTAAATGTTGGAACATAGGTAGAATGCATACATAGTACACAGGTACAGTGGCCAGTCATTGTATAATAAGCTAATAGAACATGTACTGTGCTACTGGAGACCTGAAATTAATTTCAGGATTTGTAGGGCTGGTCATTGGGAAGGAGGATCTGAATGCTGATACCAGCTTTTCTTCTTCTTTGGGGAGATGGGGTGTGAAGTAGTTGATCATGCTCTAGTGAAACTTGGATGGTGATGCCATAGGTATTTGGATACTACTTAGTTTCATCTGAGGGAGCTATCAGACTGTTCATGGTTGGGTGCATGGGAGCAAGCTTATCCAAGTTCAGTTGTCCTAGAGTTAAGAGAGGTTCTTCCCCATCCATGTTCTCTTTCCCTACAGTTAGGAAGCTTCATCTCCATCTAAGCTCTGTTTCTCAAGCATTAAATGAAAAAAAATAATCCCTCCATTGCTGGAGTAGTGTCATCCTGTACCCTGACTCTGTCAGAGGGGTGTAGAAGGGACTGTAGGGCAGTCGCAAAGGTGTGGCCAAAAAAAAAAAAAAACAAGAGAGAGAAAAGAAAATTATATCATCCAGTACCTTGTCTCATATTGTCCATTTTCATAAATCTCTTAAACTGTGCTGGTAGAGTCATAGAACTTAAATGCAGTGTTGCACTCCAGTCTTACTGCAGATGTGAGTTATTGTTAATTTGCACAGAACAAGCACCAGTTTGTAGTATTCCGGTGGAATTTAGCTGTATCATATGAATTAGAAGCATTCAGTTCAGCTGAACCTCACTGTTTATGAGTGGGGCATCTTAGCCAGAAATGCACCTGAGATAAGCTAATATCAGTGCTGCATTGTCATCTGTGTAATTGTTTTTTTTAAAGGAAAACTCCACCTTAGAACAAAAACAAAATTTTCACTCTCTTTGTTTTCTGAGTTATTTTAACATCTCAAGATAACTCTTGACTGCTTCTTACAGAATTTTGATGTTTTCTGCAAAATGGCTGTCAGTGGGGCTTGACATATCAATGTGATCTTATTTTTCTTCAAGCCTTTCTCTTCCTCGTAATGTATTTCAAGTCTGCTTTATATGAGTCATGCTAGACATAAGGAAGTAGTGGTGTATTCCACTGACATTTTATGGGATCAGTGTCAGTCACTGTCATCTTATATACTGCCTGTAACAGGATTGCTTCTTTTATTTCTTGAATGGCCCTCATTTGTGTGTGTCTCAGGGCTTGTTTTACTGTATACTTAAGGCGTTATACAGCTGAAACAAAAAGTAGCTAAATTGTAGACCTTTGTTCAAAGTATCTTTTTGTAGTCCAGGATGAATTGACAGACCCCCACACACACACACACACACACACACACTTCACAAGAATTGCAAGAAAACAATATTTTCTGACTTTCCTCTAAATGTCACAGACATCTTTGATACTACATTAAAATCATCTTAAAATGTAAAGTAATATAAACAACAAACATTTAAAGTTTAAAGCTTAGCATTTCACTACAGTGCTTATGTAAATTTGTCAAAAGAGGTGACAATTGCCTTTGAACCAATGACTAATTTAATTGCTCTGTTTTGCTCTGAAAGGCACAGCTACATTTGAAGCAGCTGTGAATCAGTGTACGTTTTCTTCCTGTCTGTAATAAAGACAATGGAAAACAGTTTCACACCTCTCTGTTTTGTTTACAGCAGCCTAAGTAAGCTCCTGACTACACATTTCTCTGTGTCTTTGGTGTGTCATGCAGGTGTAGACAAATTCCTCTGCAACTCATGTGAGAAGTTAAACTTAAAAAAGTGAGTGGCTTTTCCCTTTCTTTGATACCAAGTTTGGCATCTACTTCTCTGAAGTACAGGCCAACACTAAGGGACTCTGGCTTACAAAGTTCACAGATGACTGCAAATTGGGAGCCATTATTGAATCCCCAAATGATGTGGATACTCTACAAAAGGGCCTTACAGAAACAGATACTTGGTGCCAGAGCCATGGACTCAAGCTCAATGCCAAGAAATGTATAGTTATCCCCTTTGGGAAAAAACATGTACCTGTGAATTACCACATAGGTGATCGCTCATTTCTCAAACCCTCAGAGCCACATGCTTCAGGGATCTAAACCTTGTCATCACAATGAACAAAACATGCTGGAGGGATAAGTTCCTGACCCAGAGACTCCCCATACTCTGGAATAGACTGCCCATACATGTCAAGCAGAGTGCCTCTTTGGCCCTCTTCAAAAGGAACCTTGATTGGATGGGAGAAAGGAAATTCACCCCAGGGATCACGTCAGTCTCCCTGGTAGACAGGGGTCCAGGGAAGTAAATAGTGTGCGAAGAAATAGACAGGGAATTGTTATGGCCAGACTTGTATAGGCCCTAGGGCCGATAGCCTAGTACCAACCTATGAACCAAAGTGAGGAAATGAAAGTTTTATAAAGTATATGCAGGTGTCAGGTACCTATATAGTACTGGGATCATATCATAGGGAGAAAAGCAGCCTAAGAGTTGAGTTAAACTGTAGGAGAAGGTGGAGTTTTCCTTTAAAGAGGAGAGTAATCCTGCAGCATGTAGTGTCTTTTTGCTTACTGCACTTATGTAGCGTTGTCACCTGTGCCAGTAATGATGTGTAACTGTCATGACACTTTTCTACTTGTGTTTTGTATGATGTGGAAGCTGACACACACAGTATGAGCAGACCATAAAGTAAACATACTACATAGTCTACATTGCATCTTTTGTTCATGGGGCTCTGCTGCGCGTCTGTATTCATAGCCTAGTACCAACCTATGAACCTATCAGCCCTAGGGCCTATACTAGCCTAGCCATAACAATTCCCTAGCTATTTCTTGCCACGGTATTTACGTCACTGGATGTCTGTCTTGCATGGCAACTGATGTTATCCCTGGGGTGAATTTCCTATCTTCCATCCAATCGTCAAGGTTCCTTTTGAAGAGGGCCAAGAAGGCACTCTGCTTGACATGTATGGGCAGTCTATTCCAGAGTATTAGGAGTCTCTGGGTAAGGAACCTATCCCTCCAGCATGTTTTGTTCATTGTGATGACAAGGTTTAGATCCCTGAAGTATGTGGCTCTGAGGGTTTGAGATTTCTTTAAATGGAGCATGTCCAACAGCTCAGGGTTTGACATGGCCTTGTATGTTAAGCAGAGATAGCCCCTGAGTAGACAATATGACACAGAGTATAGCTGGAGATTTTTTAGACGGTCAGCACAGGGCATCTGCTTTAGGCCTGTGATTCTTTTAGTGAGGTATTTCTGCGGCCTTTTCCAGTTGTTGCAGATGTCTTGTGAGGTACATACCAAATGGGGTGTTGTACTCTATAATGGGTCTAATGAGGGAAGAGTACAGAGGGACAATGACCTCCTTTTTTCTAGATGAAAAGCCCTTAGTGATGAGGTTTGCCACATAGAAGGATTTCCTGACTGTTGTGGCAATGTGGTTATCGAAGGTGAGACCACTGTTCACCTGTGTCCCAAAGTCTCTCATCACACTTTCAGTGTTTAGTGTACTGCCACTTATGTGGTAATTCATGGGTACATGTTTTTCCCCAAAGGGGATAACTATACATTTCTTGGCATTAAGCTTGAGCCCATGGCTATGGCACCAAGCATCTGTTTCTGTAAGGCCCTTTTGTAGAATATCCACATCATTTGGGATTCAATAATGGCTCCCAGTTTGCAGTCATCTGTGAACTTTTTTAGCCAGAGTCCCTTAGTGTTGGCCTGTACTTCAGAGAAGTAGATGTCAAACAATAGCAGTCCCAGGACTGAACCCTGAGGTACTCCACTTGTTACTTGTCTAGAGCTGGATTTGGAGTCAGCTGATTTTTACACTCTTGGTTCTGTCAGTAAGCCAGCTGGCAACCCATCGACTGACGTGGAGTTGGCTACTTTTACACTCTGGGTTCTGTCAGTAAGCCAGTTGGCAACCCATCGAGTGATGTAGGGATTTATGCCCAGCTTAGTAAGTTTATCTATGATTCCAGAGTGGGAGATGGTGTCAAAGGCCTTGGCGAGGTCCAGATAGGCTCTGTGGACTGCCTTACCCTCGTCCACAGCTCTGGAGAAAATCAATCGGGTTCAGGAGAAAAGTTCGTCCCTTCATGAACCCAAACTTGGTGGGGTCCAGTGTTTGAAGGTTACCAATGTCTTTGTTTATAAGTTCCATGATAATGCGTTTCATGCCCTTGCAGATCAGGCTCGTCAGACTGATGGGACGGTAGTTACCGGGATCCAAGGTGGATCCCCCCTTGTGGAGTGGGATAACTGTAGCTGTGCACCACTCAGTGGGCATGAAGCCTTTGGTGAGGCTATGATTAAACATGACACTTAGGTGAGGTGCCAGTTCATTTTGTAGTTCATGTAGTACACAGCCCGGCATGTCATCTGGTCCCATGGATGCTTTATTCTTAGCTTCAGAGAGTGTGGTTTCTACCTGTGTGGCCGTGATTACAGGACTTTGGCAATCTTTTGGTATTGAGATGGGCACTTTAAGGGTGAGAGAGTGGTAAAGTTGGCACTAAATCGATCTGACAGGATATTGGCAATATCCTTGGGATCAGTATATTTAATGCCATTCTGTTGTAGCTCAGAGCAGATCTGAGCATTGCCATTTAGATTCTTGACATAACTGTAGAATGCCTTGTGGCTGTCTTTGGAATCTTTGGTAATTTTATTTTCGTAATTAGCTTTGGAGGATTTTATGAGGGATCTCAGCTTCTTACTGAGGCTGGTGAGGGAGTTTTTTGCATCTTGAGATTTTCCTCTTTTCTGCAGTAGTTTCTTCCTTCTGTTGTATAGTTTGTTTATGGCAGGGGACCACCAGATTGGCTTCCTTTTTTGGAGGATAGCATCTTGGTTCTATTTGGGATGGCACGATTCATGCACGAGTGGATGTGCTTGTGCAGTGCCTTAGTGTAGGATTCAGCAGTCGAACTTTCAGCTCCCATCTGCATGGGTGTCATAAAGTTTGTCACTTTTGACTTGAGTAGCATGAAGTTGGCTTTGGAGAGGTTTTGTACGGAGGTTTCCTTACATGGGAGGGTGGGGGTGGGATGTGGATGTCAAGGGTGATTAGCTTATGGTCAGACCTGACCAATGAGGGGGTGACCACTGGTGTGGAGCATCTATCTCCCATGTTGGGAATGACTAGGTCTAGGATATTGGAGCCCCTGGTGGGACAATGGATTAGTTGATTCAGGGTATTGGAATTTATGAATTCCAAAACCGGTGGGAAAAGGTGTTGGTACCCGAGTAGTTTTCCCAGTTAATGGCAGGGTAGTTGAAATCACCCAGTATTAGGGTGTTTGTATCGTAATATTTTCCTGTATGTTTAGAAAGGTGTAGTGAGAATCTTGGGGCATGGTAGGAGATCTGTAGCCAGCTATAATTTGGATTGCAATCTTACCTAGTGTTAGTTGCACCTGGAGAATTTCAGATGCATTGTGTTGGGCAACTAGCCTGGAGGTGTGAATATCCTTGGTGAATATGGACACTCCTTCACCTTTAGTATTTCAGTCTTGGTTTGGTGGCCGAAAAGTGTGGTAAGAGTTCATAGCCTGGTATCGCAGGAGTGCTCTCTGGAACCTTGAACTAAGTCTCAGATATTGATGTTCTCCATTTTTAGGAGTCCCTCGAGCGAGTGCATTTTGGAGTTTAGACTTCTAGCATTGAGTAGCATTACCTTCAGATTTTGCATGCTTGTATCTGTTATGGTGGTGGTTTTGTCCTTTGAACCTTGCCTAAAAAAGGCACTATAGGGGTGGCAAGAGCTTTACCCAGTAACCTGAATCCCACGGGCGACAGGTGCAGACCATCTATGGCAAAACATCGTGGTTTGTCGATCATGTCATCTCAGGCAGACAGATACTGGATCCCCTTTGAATGACACCAGAAGCTTAGCCAACTGTTGAAGTCAGTCATTATGTCCTTATACTGTGATATAATTCTGGGTGAAGGCAGAATGCTACTCAGGGCTAGGTCATACCTGCCCGGGCCACATGGTCTGAGACCTCTTCCATGTTTCTTTTCATATAGTCCAGGGAGGTACATCTCAAGTCATTAACTCCAACATGGACAATGACAGAGTCGTATTTGTACTTGTTGTGGAGTGACTTGAGTGCATTCGTTATGTGACGGATCCTGGCACCCGACAGGCAGCTGACTGTAATTTTCTCCTTGTTCAGCCTGGTGAGTGGGACATCAGTGTGCCTGACTATAGTGTCACCTATGACTAAAGTGTTGGGTACTTGTCTTGCCTTAGGGGCTGTTGTTGGGTGGCACACTGGTGTTGTGAGCCATGTGCCACTTTGGTTGTGACTGATTTGTTTGCATTTCAGCTTTAGAGGTCCTTGGTGCTTGGGCAAATTAATGTTAAGGGCCTCCGAATAAGTGGGTTTAGTGTTGTTATGCATTCATGAGATATAGGTCTGTGGTGGACATTACTTTAACTGTTATGGGCTTGGCATGGGGGGAGGTGTCCATTTCTGCCATCCACCTTAACAGTGCTATTCCTTTCATCCCTTGCTGGTGGAGGTTGAGGTGATGGTGGCTGTGATTGGTCTGGCTGTCTGAACATAGCCTAATCAGCCTGCATCCTGACTGTCATACTGTGGAGTGTGGCGCACACACAATACAGATCTTGCAGTGCCACTCCCAAGGTGACAGGCTATCTGAATAATGTCAGTACATGTATGTGGATGTTACATTGAACATCATCGGCCAGAACACAACAGGGAACACCCTGCATCAACTGCAGTACATGACTTTTTTTTTATTATCACTGGTAATTCCTACACTTACAAATAGATGCATCTGTAAAAAAAAAAAAAAATAAAAAAATAAAAACATTCTGCCATTAGTTGTGCCAGAGGTCAAACATGCCAGATCAAGACAGTGCCACCTTACTAAGCAAACACATTCATTATAATATTATGTACATTGTAAACTACTTGGTATTTGAAAGAATTTTAGTCTTACCAGTTGATGTAGCTGTGGAGCCTTCATTGTACATGCATGCAATCAGTGGCACCCAAAACTGGAAGGAGGATGGCACTGTCATAGAAGCCATACATGGTGGTGGTGGCTATCTTCTTTGGTGTCTTGGAAAACCATAAATGATCTCCCTTGTGCTGAATTGTCTCATCAAGGGATTTATCCGCTGTCATTGAGACAGGCCAAGGAGACCCTGTTTATCCTTTGGTGGATGCTAGAAACTTCAGTGGCCAGAACAGTTAAGGAAGCACATATGTTAGTGGTCAGTGGTACAGGTGAGCCATATGAAGCTGGCATGGTATGCATATAGTACTCAATAGCTCATGGTCCACTTGGAAGTGATCAGCAATCTGCTGTTCAGTTTGGTGATGGTGTGTAAGTTATAGACTTATGTTGCAAAGAGCTAATTTTGTAAGGCTAAGCCCTCGCACTGCCTAAGCACTTGATAATACTTTGTTCAAGTAAACCAGCCCTTCTCTGTGTAGGATATTTTTCTGTGTGCTTATACTTTGTACATTTGTATGTATATATAACAGCAGATACAGAAGGAATCACCACAGAAAAAAACCTCCGTTGTAGCATAAAACGTCTTTTATTTGCAAACCAGAAAATGAGCGCTTTCGCGTAGAATGACTACGCTTCTTCAGATTTAATTATAAATGAGAAAGACACTTATTTTATACAAAACTTTTGGCGGGCAAGCCAGACAATCAGTCAATTAATTAATTTAATGAATAGTTAAACGATTAAAGTGCTTAAAGTGCTCCTACTGTTTAAATACTGGCTGTCCATTCCAACAACAATTCATGCTGGTTTAAACAAGACATATAACACAACACATGGACAAATAATGAGTAAATAAAACACACTTCCAAAACATGATATTAATAAAACCTCTTGATATCATTTAAGAATATGATATTCATAAGACCTATTAATGTCACTCAAAAATGTTACTTAAAAATGTCATTTAAAAATGTAAGGAAGTACTTCTGTTATTTTATAACCTTAGTCACCCATTGTAACGTATAGCGTATAGTTCAATAATAACATCTAAACAGCATGAAAGATCGAAAACCAATATATATATTATATATAATATATATACAGAAACCTGATTGAATACCAAAGCTTAAAAGACCATCAGTAAAAATGCATTCCTTTGCGAAAATAAGTAGAATGAAATGACTTGTAATTCATTCTGTTCACTAATATTATTAAAAAACTTTTTACAAACCTATATTGAATATATAATAGTATGAATATCAAATATTAACCATATTATAATGTATGCAAATATTAAATATAATATTAAATATAATAAATTAAATAAATATTAAGTATTAATTATCTAAATAAATATATATAAAAAAGCTCATTATAAACTTCCATTATTTAATATTAGTAAAAGAGAAATTAATAATTGTCTAAAATATGAATGGATAATATTTTAATATTACATAAATATTAAATAAATGTAAAAACATAAATATATATAAATTAGATCATAATTTCGTATTCAATACGGGTTTGATTGAAATAAACTGATTAATGCCTGGATTAATGTGTGCTTTTAGAGTAAATATCCATTTGAGTTCGATGCAAGCCAGATGGTTAATGTTATCACCTCCTCTAGAATTTTGGGTAACCAATTGTAAGACTTTAAAGCTGAAACTGTGTGTTGTATGATCTTGTATATGCTTCGCTAACGCATTTTGCTCATTTCCTTTTTTTAATATCATAAAGGTGGTTATATACCCTATCTCTTAGTCTCCTCTTAGTTAGACCTACATAGAATGCATCACAGTTTTCACAGGTTGCAAGATATACAAGATTGGTACTGTCACAATTAGAGTAACTAGTTGGCGTAAACATATATAAGCCTTCTGGATGTTTAAAGAACTGCTTCTTTGAAATATAGGGACACATATGGCAATGGCCACAGGGATAAGTTCCACTCTGAGGAGGTTTAGTAATACTGTACAGGTTGTATTTTTCTACACAGAGTAGTTGCTTAAGATTGTTACAATTTTTGTAACTAAATCTGGGATGTTCACCGACAATAGTCTTTGTGAAGGGATCCATAATAAGTATGTTCCAATTTTTGCTAACTACCTTCCTAAGAGAAACGATATCACTAGTATATTTCATAGTGAATGACAACTTCTCTGTAAATTTGCCATTCGTAGGTTTATCCGTTAGGAAAACCTGCTTGGCACCATAGTTGATGTTATCAGTATCTGATGTTGTAATATCAGTCATCTGCTGTTTACATTTTCTAATTAGTTTATTACTATAACCTCTTTCCTTGATTTTCTATTTCGGATAAAAAAAACATCATTATCAGTGCAAATCCTAGCTATTCTATTAAATTGACTTGTGACAATTCCTGGGAAGATATGTCTGGGATGCATGCTTTCATATTTCAGTAAGGTGTTCCTCCAAGTTGGTTTTCTATAGAGGGAGGTATTAATCATTCCATTAGCCCTGAACTTCAAGGTTAGGTCCAAAAAATGAACCTGTTCTTGTGAAGTTTCAACAGTGAACCTTAAAAAAAGAGCTGGTAGTTTCTATATCTTTAATGAATTGAATGCAGTCAGCTTGTTTCCTTCCCAAATAATAAGGACGTCGTCCACAAATCTTTTATATAACTTCATGTTGCTATATTGTCTATCTTAAATAGAAAATTCCGTTCCCATTCATAAACAACAAGGTTTGCATAACTATTCGCACAGGGGGTGCCCATAGCAACCCCCCATTTTTGCAAATAGTATTTGTCTTTAAACATAAAAATATTATTGTTGAGTACAAGTTCCAATAGATGATTAATTAAGATTTGTCTATTATTACTATAATGGGAACATGTCAGCATAATCTCTCTTATAGCTTGGAGTCCCAATTCATTCGGAATGCATGTAAATAAATCTTTTACATCCATAGTAACTAATAAATAATTAGTGATATCTTTTTCTAACTTAAACCCCTTCAAAAATTGTATTAATTGATAAGAGTCTATAAGAATGTTAGGAACTTCATTAACAATAGGTCTTAGGAGATGCTCTACAAATGATGAGATGGTCGAGGTACTCCACCTCTCACTGGAGACAATAGGTCTCATGGGCACTGGCAAAATATTTTTATGTATCTTGGGTAAACCCTTGATAACAGGAATAGTAGGGAACTCAGCAAGAAAATATTCATATGTTTCACAACTAATTTGACCACACATTAATAAATCATAAAGGTCTTCTTGTATTTCTTTAATGGTATTTTTAACATAATCAATTGTTACAATTTGATAAGTGCTGTTAACTGAAAGGAGGGAGGTCATGGTGGCTTCATAATCAATGGTATTAAGCACTACCACGGCCCCATCCTTGTCAGCTGGCTTAATGGTAACTTCAGCATTTCGTTTTAACCCAATGAGTGACTTCTGTTCATTTTCAGTGATATTAAAATAACAACATCTTTTCTGATTCATAGCAAAAAATTCATAAAAATCTTTCTCACATAATTTCATGAAACATTCTATATTGTTTGGCATAAAAGGCATAAAGCTGCTTTTGCATTTAAAAAAAACTTTTAAAACATCAGTTTGCATAACCACTTTATCTTTAAAAAAACACTTTCAATGCTACATTGCGACAAAATAACCTAAGATCTGTCAAAACATCACTTAATAAACTAGTTTGTGATGGAATGAAGTTTTAGCCTTTGTTAAGGAGTGAAATATCAGATTCAGTAAGTACTAAGTCAGACAAATTACATACTAAACTATTCAGTTCCTTTGTTTTCTTGTTAACCCGTATTTCTCTTCAGAAAATGCATCTGTAAAAAAAAAAAAAAAAAAAAAAAACATTCTGCCATTAGTTGTGCCAGAGCCACCTTACTAAGCAAACACATTCATTATAATATTATGTACATTGTAAACTACTTGGTATTTGAAAGAATTTTAGTCCTGATGTAGCTGTGGAGCCTTCATTGTACATGCATGCAATCAGTGGCACCCAAAACTGAAAGGAGGATGGCACTGTCATAGAAGCCATACATGGTGGTGGTGGCTATCTTCTTTGGTGTCTTGGAGAACCATAAATGATCTCCCTTGTGCTGAATTGTCTCATCAAGGGATTTATCCGCTGTCATTGAGACAGGCCAAGGAGACCCTGTTTATCCTTTGGTGGATGCTAGAAACTTCAGTGGCCAGAACAGTTAAGGAAGCACATATGTTAGTGGTCAGTGGTACAGGTGAGCCATATGAAGCTGGCATTGTATGCATATAGTACTCAGTAGCTCATGGTCCACTTGGAAGTGATCAGCAATCTGCTGTTCAGTTTGGTGATGGTGTGTAAGTTATAGACTTCATTGCAGATGTTGCAAAGAGCTAATTTTGTAAGGCTAAGCCCTCGCACTGCCTAAGCACTTGATAATACTTTGTTCAAGTAAACCAGCCCTTCTCTGTGTAGGATATTTTTCTGTGTGCTTATACTTTGTACATTTGTATGTATGTATACTTTACTTTTTCAGTTGTGCGACATGCAAATGATATACCTGTGTACCTCAGTCACTGATGTTGTCATCTTAATTAAATGCTCTATCAACTGTGAGCATTTCCCTGTGCAAGACTTGTACCTTGCCAGTGTTTGTTGTTGTTGTGTCTTTCGGCTTTTCCCGGTTAGGGGTCGCCACAGCAGAACTCTGGTCCGCTAATGATTGGCAGGGGATTTTTATGTGCCGAGATGCAAGCCCTGACGGACAACCTTCAACGAAGGTATGCCCATTCACGCATGTCTCCTCACAGAGGACGCTCTAGCTGAGAATCGAACAGGACATCTTGCTGTGAGGCGACAATGCTACCGCAGCACCACCACCGCAGTACTACCTTGCCAGTGTTTGTAAAATGCTCAAATATACACTGCATGCTAATTTGTTTCTGAATTATCCCCTCTGTAGTGTTTTGTTCTCTTAGAAATGCACATTTGTTGGTACAATAGTTTTTTTTTAAACATACAATTTTCCAGCCCTTAGAAATTTTGGAAAGCATACATTGTGTAATGGAGATTCTGTGACCTTGGAAGTTTTAGAAAAGAGAGACATTTTTGAATGATCAGGCTTTATATCATACATTTTAACACCATTATATTCCTGGAAGTAGCACAACTTTCATTTTATTTTAAGTTAGTTAGGTTGGACTGACCCTTTTGAGCTACAGCCTGGTTTCCTAAAATATCAAGATACTAATCGGGAAATATTGTATTTACTTAGAAGCAAGTTGCATTAATGTACTGTAAGAAGATGATGCACAGTGCATCAGCTTTGTCTTACATTAGAGTGAACAAAACTGCCAGGCAAAATGGTTTAACTAACCCTTCTAATGATGGTGACACCCGTGATTATAATCCTGTCATATCCTTTAATCTAGTTTGCAAATGGAAATTGTTTTACTATTCAGGCTTTGCTTCAGCAGATGATCTTCCACCTATACTCTTGCTGATTACATATGATGCTGCAGCCCAGTTGCACATGTATCATGAATTAGATTAACACTTAAAGGCATTATTCTTATCTGTAGAAGGCAGACTAGTTTTCCATTCATAATAATGAATTTAAAATTGGCAGGCGAAGCTAAATACCTCTTTCTCTTCTCATCCGTTTGGGTAAAATTGTGGAAAATAATTTCTCTGTCCCAGAGCTGCAAGGACTGCTTACAGACACTGAGACACACACATGTTCAGATCTGAACATGTTAGAAGTATTGCTTTATTTAAAAAGGCTTAATAAAGCTGAAGTGAACTTTTTTTGTAGATTTCTGAAGTATTCAGTACTGTAGAACATAATGTTGTACTGCTGAAACTGATCAGTTTCCTGTTGGATACTGTTTACTAAAGTGGCTATACAGCTTTCTGTTTGGTCATTCATAAAAAGTAAAATGGTTAAATGTGTGTTTCTGATACTGAAAGTATTCTTCTAAGTGTTAAATGATCTCTCCTATCCTTGGTTTAATTCTGATTGCATGTGTATGATATGTGGAGGCAGTGTGATGAGGAGGCACGCTGTAGCAAATTTGGATGAAGAAAACTTTGCACTTAATCACATAGGATAGTTGCAGCCAAGGACACGGTGTAAAGGCTGATGCTGAATAAAAAAAAAAAATCAAAACATAGGAAATAAGTTAAACAAATTAAATGTTTCCTGTTTTTTACCAAAGTTGAGTGCAAACTGTTTATGGTCAACACCCTAGCCTGCCACAGTGCCAGCTTCAGAAACACAGAAGCCACAGTTCTTGGTTCACTTCAGCTCAGTGATACATGGCACGATTGCTAGTTCACTGTGCTGTGTCTATGTGGTGTGTAGAAACACCTTTAATTGGTTAATAGTTTGAATGAACTGGTCTATTGTGGACCCTTTCCATTCACTAACAGGGCCACAATGACAAGAGTAAATACAATATGCATTAGAAATTTTTTTTTTTTTTTTTTTTTTTTTTTTTTAGAAAAAAGTTATCTGTCGTTTTTGGAAGATAGGAAACTAGAGTACTCGGAGAAACAGATGCAGACAGCAGTTAAAATCGGACTTGATCAGTGGATCTTGTACCAATAAGGCAAAAACATGATCTAGCAAGCCACTATGCTGCATTGCATTTTCTTCCTGTGTGCACGAGTACAAACTGGCAAACCTATGGTTCATTTTGTTCAACTGTACATCTGTCAGTTTTGTGAGCAAGTTAGTATCCACAACACAGGTAGTCTGACAGTGAGTTTCAGAATTTTTTTGCTTTTATTTTTCATTTAAGATTTCCTGCCTGAGCAAATGCCAAGCTACTCGTCTGACTTTGCCTCCAGCCTGATTTCACTGCAGTGCCAGATAACTGGGATGGCAGCAGTTTCTCACTCAGCATCTTACCAAAGTCGCATATTACTTCATTTTATTATTCATGAAGATTCCATTTGAAGCCGTCTTTCTTAATCATAAATTATGGTTACGCAGAGTCCAAGCAGGCAGCTTGTTACAGTTTCTAAATCAAGATTACATATTTATGATATTTAGCTTAAAGTAAAGATTATTTTTTTTCTGTTAGGGAAAAAAAACTGTGTAATAAAAATGTCATCTTAATCCAAGGAAGGCTAAGTTGTTATTGGAGGCAGGTTGCTAGGATGTTATATATCAGCCAATTAATATATTTTCCTGTTTTTCAGAGTGAGAGTGAGTTGCCATCCTCACTGTCAGCTAGCTTTAATGCGAGTGGTGGCTTCCTCATCAGGCTGACAGCTGTGTAGTTTGTGAACAGAATTTTTTCCATATAACTGCTCGCAGTTAGTGTTCACAAATGAAAATTAATAGCATAAAATGAAGCAGAAATCTGTCTTGCTCATTTCCTTCTGTGAAATTTAGAGGGGGTGATGTATGAACACTAGTGTGCACAACAGGATGGCACTGTTTGTCCTACACATGTACAAAGTGGTTAAACAAGATGTGCAGCATTTTTGTTAACAGTGTATAATGTGTTGTTTGAAAGTTTTGTCCAGATGTTAAAACATAACAGTCAGTTTCTGTTAACAGATCATAGTTCACACGCAGGCTATGTAATATCCCTGGCAGGTCATATAAGAGAGCTGGCAACATTAGTGATTTTGTAGTTCGGACTTTTTTATATGCTTTAAAGTAAGCCAGAAAAGAATTGGCTCAGTGTTGTCTGAGGGGGAATGTTTTTGCATTTCTTAGCAAAACTTTCAAGAATATTAAACAGTAATAAATTGTAGAAACAATTGTAGTTGTTCTGCTTGTAATACAGGTACAATGGTGATATGATCATGCAACCGATTTTCTATAGTACAAACTGCTACAAAGTTTAAAAAGGTAAGGCAACAGGAGCATGTCTAAAACATTAAAAGTAATGAACAAGAAAGTCCTTAGGAAAACATTTTTAAAACATTCAGGAGATGTTGGTAGTCTCAAGGGGATAGTCTTGAAAACATAAAGTTGCAAATGATGGAGTATGGCAACCAGAAATGTGTCACTGTATAGTGTGTAAATGTTTTAAAGCTTGGTGTTATGAGACCTTAAGCTTTCAGTACAGCAGTAAATTGGAAATTTATTTTATTTATTTATTTAAATTTGTTGGCCGGGAGTGTCCGACTGGACGTAGGTCCATTTTCAGCGGAGGCCCAGGGAGAAAAGCTCCACAGTAAAATAAACAGACAGTAGTTACATTGGATTACATAGCGATTAACAATTTAACATAGCAATTACTTACAACATATTTACAGATGAAAGAACATAGTACATCAGTAGACAACTAGAATCTGTATCTGTGAAGTACATAACAGACATTAACAAATGTTACAGTGAGAAGTTCCTGCTGTATAATAAGTACTAGGATTATGAGCATCTGGGCTTGCTATAATCAAGGTAGTTAGTGGAGTGGAAAGAAAGGTAGTGGTTGGATGGGGTGGAGGATATTAGAGTGGGATTTGCAAGGGCATAGCCAGCATGTTTTTAGGTGCGCTTTTAGTAAAGTTTTGAAGTTGGGTGCATGATGGTATGGAGGTAATTGTGGGTGGGAGTGAGTTCCATAATTTGGCTATGGCGCAAGAGAATAGTGCTTCACCAGCAGAATTATTGGCTTTAGTGATCTGCAAGTGATTTTGGTTGCTGGATCTTAGTGGTCTGGTGGTGCGATAGGGTTGGAGTAGATTCTGGAGGGATGGGACATGTGGTGCGATAGGGTTGGAGTAGATTCTGGAGGGATGGGACATTTAGTGGATGGTTT
The DNA here is from genome assembly GCF_019279795.1 of Protopterus annectens. Classification (NCBI taxonomy): domain Eukaryota; kingdom Metazoa; phylum Chordata; order Ceratodontiformes; family Protopteridae; genus Protopterus; species Protopterus annectens. Next base: position 297,254,794 of record NC_056726.1, on the reverse strand, counting down.
ACTAGTTTGTGAATGAGTGAGAGTTGATACCACTGAAGGAGGTGAGGGAATTCAAGCCAGCCCAGTTCAGCAAGTGAGAGACAGTGGTGACTACGGTAGGATGCCCCTGTGGCAAATTTGGCGATTTTGTTGTAGCAGGTCTCTAGCGTGTTTAGATCACATTGCCTTAGGTTGGTATATATTGGAGAGGCATAAAGTAGGGTGGAGATAAGGTGGGAATTTGCTATTGAAATCTTTGCTGCTTTGTTGAGAAATTGCTTATTTCTGTATAACGCTCCTAGTGTTTTGTGGACTTTTTTATGGTCATGGATATGTGAATGTCAAATTTTAGTTTATTGTCTATTTCCACTCCTAGCAATTTGGTGTGTTCGGTTGGGTATATAGTGGTGTTGTCTTTTGCTGTGATGTTAAAAGTGAGAGTTGTTTTGAGTATGTTTGGTGGGTTGGAAGATGAGTAGTTTAGTTTTGTTTGGGTTGAGTATTAATTGGGCATCAGATAACCATGTTTCATAGGTTTATACTAGGCTATCTGCCCTAAGGCATTTATAAGCCTAGTCCAAAGTTATGTGGCTTACGCCACCCCTTATGTTCGAAATAATGTGCCCATTAGTTTGTTGTGCCTCTGTCCAGCAGTGACACAGCGATGATTCCCGGGGTAAACCTACGATCTCCCATCCACTGGTCAAGATTTCTCTTGAACAGAGCCAGCGAGGTGCTCTGCCTCACATGGACCGGGATTTTATTCCACAGCATGGGGAGTCTCTGGGTGATAAATCTATCCCTCCAGCACGTCCTATTTATATCCGTGCTAAGGTTTAAGTCACTTGCTCTAGTGGTTCTGGTGGATTTGGATTTTTTGAGGTGGAACATGTCCATTAATTCCGGGTTGGTCATGGCCTTGTATGTCAGGCACAGGTCACCTCTGAGCAGGCGGTATGCAACTGAATAGAGTTGGAGTTTCTTCAGTCTGGCAGTATATGACAGGTTTTGGAGTCCCTTTATCCTTTTGGTGAGGAACTTTTGGGGTCTCTCCAATTGCTGCAGGTGTCGGGTGAGATGCATCCCGAATGGGGCATTGTACTCGATCATTGGTCTGATAAGTGAAGAGTACAGGGGAACAATGACCTCACTTGATCTGGATGTGAATCCCTTCATGATCAGATGGGCAATGTAGAAGGTCTTTCGAACCACTTTAGCAACGTGAGTGTCAAACGAGAGGCCACTGTCAACCTGGGTATCCAGGTCCCTGATAACCTCTTCTGTGCTTAGTGGGTTGCCACCTATATGGTAGCTTGGGGTTACCTTGTTTTTCCCGAAGGGTATGACTATACACTTTTTTGCGTTTAACTTCAGGCCATGGCTCTGGCACCAGCTGTCAGTTTCTGTGAGACCCCCCTGAAGGATGTCTGTGTCCGATGTACTATCCACTATGGCACCCAGTTTGCAGTCATCCGCAAACTTTGTCAGCCATAGTCCTCCTATGTTTGCCTGTACTTCTGAGAAGTAGATGCCGAACAATAGGGGGCCAAGGACTGAGCCCTGTGGGACACCACTTGTAACCGGCTTGGAGTCTGACATGGCTCCAGCAACTCTAACCCTGTGGGTTCTGTCCTTTAGCCAGTTTGCAACCCATCTTGTGACATATGGGTTTACATTTAAGCTGGTAAGTTTCTCTATGATACCCGAGTGGGGTATTGTGTCGAAAGCTTTTGCAAGGTCAAGGTAGGCTGTATGGACTGCCTTTCTCTCATCAATGGCCTTGGTAACTGTTTCGAAGAAGTCGACCAAGTTCAAAAGGCAAGATCTGCCCTTGACAAAGCCAAACTGGGTTGGGTCCAAGGTCTGCAAGTCCCCTATGTCCTTGTTTGAGTTCCATTATGATCCTCTCCATAGCTTTGCAGACCAGGCTTGTTAAGCTTATGGGGCGGTAATTACCAAGGTCCGTAGAGGCACCGCCTTTGTGGAGTGGGACCACAGTTGCCATACGCCACTCCTTGGGCACATATCCTGTGGTAAGGCTAAGGTTAAACAGCTGCCTTATGTGAGGGTTTAATTCTTCATTGAGTTCATGTAGCACACAGCCGGGGACACCATCCGGTCCCATTGATGCTGTGTTTTTAGCTTTAGAGAGAGCAGCTTTCACCTGCGCATTTGAGATGTCTGGGAGGCTACACTCTGTTGGGATAGTTATCTCTCCTTTTGGGGGGGGAGAGGGGGGTGAAGTTTGCGCTGAACCTGACTGCCAGTATGTTGGCAATGTCTGTGGGTTCAGTGATTTTTGTATCATTTTGGACTAATTCTGAGCATATCTGGGAGTTTCCACCCAGGTTTCTGACATAGCTGAAGAAGGCCTTATGATTGTCTTTCGAATCTATGGCAATTTTTTTCTCAAAGTTGGCCTTGGATAATTTTATGAGGGATCGTAGTTTCTTGCTAGTACTGATCAAAGATGCCTTCCCTTTTTGGGATTTTGCTCTATCATGTAATAGCTTTCTCCTCTTATTGTAAAGTTTGTTTATGGCTGGGGTCCACCAGACTGGACGTTTGCCCTTGGTGGAAAGAGTCTTGGTTTTATTTGGGATTGCCTGATCCATGCAGTCCTGAAGGTGTTCATAGAAGGCATTTGTAAGGGCTTCCGCAGCTTGGGTTGTGGTTTCCATTGGCTCGGGGGCATTGAAGGATACCACACCTGTCTTGAGTAGTGTGAAGTTTGCTTTAGAGAAGTTCTTCACTGTGGTCTTTTGTTTGGGGTGGGGCGGGATGTGGATTTCTAGTGAGATTAGTTTATGATCTGATCTCACCAAAGAGAGATATACTTCCGGTGTGGAGCATTTTGTCCCCATGTTTGTGATGATGAGATCTAGTATATTTTCTCCTCTTGTGGGGACGGTGACTAGTTGTTCCATGGCATTTGAATTTATGAACTCCAGGAACCTTTGGGCTAGAAAGTTGGGGCTTGAGTAATGTTCCCAGTCTATATTCGGGTAGTTGAAGTCACCCAATATGATGGTGTTTGGTGATACATTTATACCCTCCAGTGTCTTCAGGAAGGCTGTGTGGGTTTCCTGAGTTTGAGAGGGTGGCTTGTAGCATGCTACAAATTGTAGAGCAGTTTTGCCTGTGGTTAATTGCACCTGGATGGTTTCCGATGCTTCGTGCGTAGCCACCAACCTGGAGGTGTGGGTATCCTTGATGAATATGGATACACCCCCTCCTTTTGTGGTATGGTCTGGGTTTTGGGGCTGGAACGCATGATATGAGGTGAAACCTGATAGTGCCGGGGTGCTCTCAGGAGCCTTGAACCAGGTTTCAGTCACAGCACAGACATCGATGTTCTCCATACTGAGAAGGGCCTCGAGTGTGTGCATTTTGAGATTTAGACTTCTGGCATTGAGCAGCATTACCCTTAGTTTCTTCCCGTTTTTGTTTTCTAGGGTGGTAGGTTTAGAATTTGAGTCTTGCCTAAAAAAGGCACTATGGGGGTGGCAAGAGCCCTAGCCAATATCCGGAATCCCAGGGGTGAGGAGGACCTTTCAACAGAGGAAAAGGCTTCCTGTGTGACTTTTTGCAGTTTGGGTAGGGACTGGGCTGAGCAGATGATGGCCGAGTCATCTGCGTATTGTATGAGTGTGCCATGTTTGGTGGCAGAGACTAGATTATTGGTGTAAACAGAGAAGAGTAGGGGTCCAAGGATGGATCCTTGGGGAACCCCTATGGAGACAGGTAGTTGGGGAGATATGTCATTCTGCCATACAACGGATTGTTGGCGGTCAGACAGGTAACTCTGAAACCAGTTGGTGACTGATTGTGAGAAGGATAGGTTATTGAGGACAGAGATAAGTTGTTTGTGTAGGACCATGTCAAATGCTTTAGATAGGTCTAGGAAAGTAGCAGAGGAGAGATAGCCATTGTTTTATGCTGAAGGATAGTGTTAGTAAAGGAGAGTAAGGCAGTGGTGGTGCTATGGTTTGGTCGGAAACCATGCTGAGTACTGGAAAGGAGGTTGTTAGTAAGGAGGTAGTCTGAGACCTGAGAGTGTATGCATCTCTCTAGTATTTTGGAGAGTGGAGAGAGAATAGCTATGGGGCGGTAATTGGTAATGTTTACTCTGATACCTTTTAATGGCTAAACTTTTTATCATCTTGTTTTTACTTTGTGATTGGTGTATCAGTAAGGAATGACGTTATTTTACCGCCCATGTGATTTTAGGAATTTCTATACTCTGAGAAAGTTGTTGATGCCAAAAAACTAAGTGGCTGAATAAAGCAGTATGAGTTTTGAAGCCTGGATAATTTATTACATATTCAGTAAGGAGTTGTTGATGTACAGTGTGTGTAACCTGCATGTGAATATTTATTTGAGTACTGTCAGTGTAGTCTGCATGGTTTGTATTTTAGCAGCATTCTAAATGCTAAAGGCTGTTTAAACGGGTCTGAATGCACAGCAGCCTGTTTGCGGTGTTAAGCAGCAGAGGGAAGGTGCATTCCTTTATTTTAGCACATACCAGTGCTTTCTGTGGAATGCACGTGGGCGGTAACATACTAATGCTCAGCAGGGTAGCACTATGCATTCTTCCTTTATATCAATGCTGAAAGTGCACAGCAGGGCAGTATTGTGCAGGGCACAAAAGGACTGCATCTGCAAGCCCTTAACAGCATTACATTTCAGAAAAGATATGCACCGTGTGGCATGCAGAAGACTGCTGTACCCTATGTGCTGCGGCTATATTGGTATGCAGAAATGAGCAGTGTAGTTTGCAACTTACTGAGCTGCACTGTTACCATTATCCATGCCTTTGTACATGTGCTCATTTGGGCTACATAAATTGTAGCTGACATCAGAAAGGTATGGAACCCTGCCATCCTGTCACATTACTAACCTTGATTAGCCTTTACTACTGTAACCCTGACCATCCTATACATGCTGAAGCAGTTATGGTTCTGCAGTGCTACAGTATATTAGCAATTCTATATTGGCGACCTGATCTGTGGGACTTACATGTGTAGCTGTCTATGTGATTTTTTTTTTTCACATATGGTACTCTGTTTTATCAGAATCTTCTGGTTTGGTCTTGTATACATTTGGCAAGGGACCATTTTGTTTTCTGATTTGGACTTTGAGACCCACTGCTGATGTAATGGACATCAGACATTTTATAAGCTAAGGGCATGTTTAGAGGCACCACTTCTGCTATACTGATGTGTCTAAAACAAGGTGAAGCATATTTACTGCTCGTGAAGTGTGACTTGTAGGCCTGGATGCATTAATATACCCTTGTTTATCATGGTGCATTTAAATGCCAGTGTGCCAAAACAGTTGGTGACATTAAGGAGTAACTTGCATATTCTCATAACATTTTTTCAAAAAAGGCTTGCAATTTTTTTCCACACCTGGTACTGTATTTTGTCTGGGTCTTCTAGGCTTTTAAATTCCCTACTCTGAAACAGGCTTCCCATCCATTTGAAGCAAAGCTCTTCCCCAACTCTTTTCAAGGGAAACCTGGACCAGCTAATAAGAAATCTGAAATACACCCTGGGTCTAGCACCTATGTCTGTAATGGACAGTGGGAGCCTGTAAATCTTGCCCTAGCTTGCATATACACCTTAAAATAACCTCTAAGGCCTATAAACTTGCGGGATACAATCAAGATGCTTGGCTATCTGCCATCGGAGTCCACTTCTCTACTTCTCAGCGATCCTTCTGTAGTAACCAAAAGGTGGAAAGTATCTCTTTTTCTGTAAAGTGCAGCAACCTTTTCAGGGACCCCTAGTGAAGGTTTCTCCCACAGCGGGGTCGGGAGGGGGGGCAACCATAATGGATGCTGCCCAAAAGGCAGGAATGATCCGCAAAACTAGTGCCTACATAAGGCTTTCTTGGAGAAGCCATTAAAGTACCCCTGAAAGGGTAGCCTTGACTGCTGCACTATGGAGGCAGACAGGGGTTGCCTTGCTTTCCACCCAGAAGCTTGAAAGGCCATCTCATCAGACACATGGGTGTTGAGAGTCATGTCCAGAGGTTGTACATTTCCCTTTTTGTTCATTCCCAAAGACTTTCAAAGATCCGTCCCAGATGTACCACCCCACCAGTGAATGGATGCAGAAGTAGAAATTCAGAAACTGTCGATCAACCCAGTCATCCAAGAGTCCTGCCAGACCAAGAAGTATCTGGGGTGTATTCCAGATTCTTTTTATTACCAAAGAAAAACAAAGACCTCATACCCATTCTGGATCTCACCAAGTTAAGCCAATTTGTCAAACAGACCTAATTCTGGTTGGTCTTGGTGCAGTCCATTCTGCCTTTCCTGATGAAGGACGATTGGCTGTTCTGCGTGGACCTCAAGGATGCCTACCACCACATAAACATAGGGAGGCATTCTAGGATATTTCTGTGCTTTCGGCTAGGGCAAGTCATTGCTAATTTCAGGCTGTGCCCTTTGGTCTCACCATAGCTCCCTCTGTGTTTGCCAAATGCATCCTAGTAGCAGCAGTTTGGCTCAGACTGCAGGGTTTCCAATTCTTCACCTTCCTGGAAAATTGTCTACTAACTGCTCCATGAAGGTATCCCTAATCAAGGCCCGAGATTTCTTGCTCCATCTGTGTCTGTTCTTAGGCACAGCAGTGAATTACAAAAATTCCAGCCTGAAGCAAATTCAAGTACTGGAATTTATCTGTTGCCATTTGAATATGGTCATTCAGACAGCCAAACTATGATTATCAAGACTGAATTTTCTTTATCTGCAAGCTTCTCATATTTTGCAGGTTCAAAAACCTTCTGCCACTTCAGATGTCCTTCGTGTTTCATGTCCTTCGTGTTTCACTGTTGCAGTCATCACACTTGGATTATCTGCCTGCAGGTAGCCCTCAGTCGGACCGAATACCAGAGTCTTAGGATTTCTGTGTCGGATCCTGTCACCTCTGCCATGACGTCAGGTCATCAGGGGTATAAAACATACAGCCGACACCATTACATCAGCTTTTCTTGCCGCATGGGAGCCCAAAGCAGAAGCAGCTCGCAAGTGCCAGTCGGCCGCTACCTGGAATTTTCATTTTTCGAGTTTCAAACCTGAAGTCTTCTAAAGCTAAGTACCCTGTTGGGGATTTTTTTTTCTTGGTCTAACCGATGTCAGAAAAAGTTAACAATTGTCTTGCCTGTGGAAAGCAAATACCTCCTAGAGATTTTCATTCTTACTGCGTCACCTGTTTAGGCCCAGGCCACGACGTCCCTCGTTGTCGGTTTTGTGCCTTGTTTAACACCAAACTATTCATTGTCGGGCTGTCTTTGTTGCTAAATTCTTTTGCTGTCGTTCTCCGTATTCCAAAATGGCTTCAGTAAGCCGTCCGACTACCGATCTTCCGAAAAAACGTAAGGATAAAGACAGAGACAGACCACATAGGACCAAAACTGCCGACTACGCTTCTGTTAAGCTAGATGCCAGTCCGCCAGTACTCAGTGAGGCACCTTTGCAGCCCCTGGTACCTGCTTCTGCAGATTCACAGGCCTCTGCTGAGACCAATTCGGAGTCCGGTATGCTGTGAGATGCTTCTTTGATTATGGAACTGCGGATGTCTCTACCTTGGATGGGTCTGGAGTCGCTGTGCAGGCACTGGCTTCCGAGGGTGTATTCCGACCTTTCGATGTTCGTATTAAACCGACTACTTCATTTCAGACTAAAACGATCGAGTTTTTCAGGCCCAGAGTTCACACTACGCCTAGAAAACCGACGGCCAAAGCGCATGCTCAAGCTCCGACGCCACAAAAACAAATGCTTGGATTGGTGAAGACCTTATAACTCTAATTAGGAGAAGCCAGCCTTCCCCCTCTAAAAGACAAAGAATTAATTTCCCTTCTGATTCAACCGACCATGAGTCTGATGACTCTGATCCTCAGGACATACCCTTATCTACCTATGAGGATTCAGATGCAGAGGATTCCATTCCCTCTGCCTCCCTTCCAGAGGACCTTTCTTTTGGTGAACCTTGCATACCTTAAGAGAGCATTTCCGCTGGGAATGCCAGGACTACCCACAGTCCAAAAAGTGACTCAAAGAATTTTTAAACTTGCCTTAGCACGGGCCTCTAGCTATACCCCCTGTCCTGGATATTTTAGATGATGTTTTTATGGAATCCAGCCTTACTCCTTATACTTTACCACCAGCTCCTAGAAAGCCTGACAGGTACTACAAGGTACCCGATTCTCACAAATTTATTTTTAAGAATCCCACTGCGGATCCAGAGACCATTTCCTAGGGACCTAAAGGTATTAAGGCTACTGCAGCCAAAAATCCTACCCCTTCGGACAAGTATTCGAGAGCTTTGGACAGATGGGGCAAGAGGTATATACCTCTGCAGCTTTTGCCATCAGGGCTTTAAATTGCCAGTTTCACTTGTTGGAAGTGCCAGCAGCATACTATGGAGTAATTAAACAAAAAATGTTGGTGCTTTCAGATTTTGCATAAAATAAAGATTTACAAGAGTTAATGCATTCTGCAAACCAAGTCAGTAAACATACTTTGCAGTGTGGTTTTGATGCCTTAGAAACATCTTGCAGGGCTGCTGTCACTGGGTCTGTACTGAGGGGGCATGCCTGTTTGAAGGAACAAATCTTGCCAGACCATGTCAAAGCAAAATTACTAGATGCTCCATTAAACCAAGAAAGTTTGTTTGGTACAAAATCAGAAGAGGTTCTTAAAAAGATGGAGGAAAAAGCTAAATCTATGCAAACTGTTAAAGATTTCTTACAGATACAGCCACCTAGATTCAGTAGGCATTGGCCTTCAAAAAACTGGTCCTTTCCAGTTCCTACTAGGTCTTCTCAGCCCAAACCCAGGGGCAACAGACTACCAAGGCTACAGTCTCAGGGTACACAGAGATCTAAACAATGGAGTGCCCTCCCCTCGAAAACAGGGAGTGGTAAGCCACCCCCTTATGGAAAAAATTCACAATGACTTGTCTATCATCCTTCCCAGCCATGCCCAAGTACTTGCATCCCTATGAGGAAAACTCGCCCAACATGCAAAAAACTGGATGTCCATTACCCAGAATCTATGGGTCCTAAACATTGTATCCCAGGGATACAGATTCTACTTCCACTCACTGCCAACCCCAAGCGGGTTGCCAGACCTTCCTCCAAACCAGTGGGCAGAGGCTCAAAAGCAAGTACTTTCTCTTCTCAGTGTCAGGGCTATTCAACCTGTTCCACTAGAGCAAAGAGGACAGGATTTCTACTCCAGACTGTTCCTGGTGCCCAGAAAAGAGGGCTCTTGGCGCTCCATCCTGGACCTGTCCATTCTCAACATCTTCCTGGTGGTCCCAAAATTCAAAATGCTTACACTACAACAGCTGCTTTCTATGCTAGCCAAGGACTCCTGGCTAGTCACCCTAGATCTAAAAAAGCTTATTTGCACATCCCCATAAGGGAATCTTGCAGGAAATGTCTACGTTTTAGGGAAGGCTCTATGCACCATTAGTCCTCTGCACTTCCCTTTAGCTTATCTACTGAGCCCAGGGTATTCACAAAGTGCCTGGCTCCAGTCATTGCATACTGCAGGCAGAGAAAAATTCAAATGTATTCATACTTGGACGATTTCCTGATTCAGGCGGACAGTCAGGAATTGCTAATTCAGCACCTGGTGTTTGTAAAGAGACTTCTAACTTCTCTGGGGTACACCATCAACAAAAATAAATCACATCTGGTGCCCAGCCAAAAATTGTATTCCTGGGAGCAAGCTTGAACACAACTTCCCAGATGGCATTCCTTACTCCAGAAAAGCAGGTTTATTTGACAAACTGCTTCAAACTAATGGCCACCAGAACCCAGCTATCTTCAAGAAAAATACTGCAACCCCTGGGGTTCATGGCCTCATGCATTCTACTAATTCCATATGCAAGACTGCACATGAGGAAACTTCAGTGGTACTTAAAAAGTCTCTGGTGCCAACATTCTCAGGACCTGGAAACAATTAATCTGATATTGTTAATCCTCGTTCATTCCTTACGCATGGGTATCTGTTCCAAGCTCGCGTCAGCTTCAAACTCTCAAGCTAAACTCTTACCCACAACCCCACTCTCCCTGTTACCTCAGATTTCATTTGCCGCGTTGCCATTTGGTCGTGTCAAGCTGCTTCTCTTGAGCTAAGTACAGATGTTCTTCGTCTTCCATTGCTGCAGTCCTGACTATTGGGTATAGTCCGCGTCCAGTCGGCCCGAATACCAGAGTATAAGGCTGACGTCGGTCAGGGCGCATTAGACTGACGTCAGTACGTCAGGGTACTAATGCGCATGACCGACGTCATATCCTCAGTCTTTTTTGCCGCGTGGCCTCGGCAACACTGGTACCCACTACTACGGAGTCTGGTGCAGAAGCCTCCATGGCCTTTACCTCTGATTCCTCATCTGTTATCTCAGAAGGACGGTCATCTGCTCAATGTCAAGCTTCACTCTCTTCATCTAACAGCCTGGCATATTCTGTGTTGAAACACAGCAGGTCTCAACTTCCTCAACAAGTTTTAAATGTGATTATGGAAGCTAGAAGACCTAGTACAAGGAGAGTGTATGCAGAAAAATGGAAGAGATTTTTATTTTGGAGTACAGCAAAGAATTTGGAGATTTCTGAGCCTAATTTGAGTGTGGCTCTTCAATATCTTACTGAATTATTGGACAAAGGTTTGTCCTTCTCTTCCATTAAGATTCATGCTGCAGCGATTTCAGCTCACTATGATTGTGACCCACCTTTGTTTTCGCATCCTTTGTTCAAGCAGTTTCTTAGAGGGGCAAAGAATATAAGACCCCCGTAGAGCTCCTACTCCTGCTTGGGATCTCAATTTTGTGTTGGAAAAACTTACTCTACAACCTTTTGAGCCTGCAGCTACTGCTGAATTGAAATACTTGTCATGGAAGACTGCTTTTCTGTTGGCTATTACCTCTGCAAGAAGGGTGTCTGAGTTGCAGGCCCTTATGGCAGTAGAGCCCTTTTTGATTTTCCATAAGGATAGGGTATCATTACGTACTAATCCTTCTTTTATGCCTAAGGTGGTTTCTAGTGTGGCTTTAAACCAAACTATTCATTTGCCTACATTTTTTGCAGACCCTCAAAATAAAGGGAAAAGATTTTGCACACTTTAGATGTACACAGGCAATTGCGTTATTATTTAAGCAGGACTAAGGATTTTAGGCAGTCTCAGCAGTTGTTTGTTTCTTTTGCTTTGAGTTCACAGGGCAAGCCTGTGTCAAAACAAACTATTTCTAGGTGGATTGGCTTTTGCATTGCATTTTGTTATTCCCATCATGGCAAGGAGATTCCAGCTGGGATTAGGCCTCATTCCACTAGGGCTACTGCCACTTCAACAGCATTTCTAAGGGGGGTGGCAACTAAGGATATTTTGGAAGCAGCTACTTGGAGTTCAGTGCATACTTTCTCTAAGCATTATCACCTTCCTATCTACTCTAAGTCTAGGGCTGGTTTTGCCACAGCTGTTTTGCAAGGCATGTTGTCAGCTCCTACTTCTTTATAATTTGCCAGCCTCCCTTACCTCTGCTTTGGGATTCTACCCAATAGTCAGGACTGCAGCAATGGAAGACGAAGAACATAGTACAGTTTTGTACCTACCATAAATGTAGATGTTCGAGGATTCCATTGCTGCAGTCCAATTTACCCTCCCTCCTTCCCCTCTGTATTTAGGGGTGGTTGTGTAGGTGAGTTTACATGCTTATATTTTTGTATATATATTGTTGTATATATATTGTGCATGTTTTTGGTGCAGGTTTTTTGGGACTTGTCTTTTTAGGGTCTTCTGACATCTGGGGCAAGAAAAGACTGAGGATATGACGTCGGTCATGCGCATTAGTACCCTGACGTACTGACGTCAGTCTAATGCGCCCTGACCCGCGTCAATATACTCTGGTATTCGGGCCGACTGGACGCGGACTATACCCAATAGTCAGGACTGCAGCAATGGAATCCTCGAACATCTACATTTATGGTAGGTACAAAACTGTACTTTATTTGTTGTTTAATTTATATTACTTTTCTGTCAGAAAAGTTTCTATTTCATTGTCTCTTACCCTATCGTATCTAGCGACCATATTTTCTTCAGGTTTTTCTTCTCTTTTCTCTACCTTTTTACCGCAAGGTATCCCCCCCCCCCCCCCGTACCATCATTGGTAATCCTTCCCTTTTTCTCATACCTTCGGGTATTCTTTTGTACCATTGCTGGTACCCTTTTCTGCTTTCTAATTTAGCTATTATGGCAGATAAGAAAGGTAGTCCGGGGTTTAAATGGTGTTCTGATTGTGGACACAAACTATCTACTTTGGATGCACACTCTTTGTGCGTTTATTGTTTAAGGGCATCCCACTTATCTGTTGACCCGCCCTGTACTATATGTGAAAACTTTTCAAATAGAACTTTGTTGGAAAGGAAAAATGAGCTGTTACTGAAGGGACTTCTTAAATCTCCCTTTTCAGAGGCTATTTCTGGGTCGGAGGCCTCAAACCCCTCCTATAGCCCATAAGAAAATCCTGGAAGTTCCTGCCAAGGCTAAATCTTTGCCTTCGTCCCTGGCTGGGGACTCCCGCCAACCAAAACCTAAAAAGGCTAAAGTTTCGGCTCCGGAGCTCACTCAGTCAACCCCAGTGCTTTCGGTGCCTAGACCTTCGGCACCAAGGCCTTCAGCTCCATTAGTGATCTCGGCTCCGTCTTCTCCTGCAACCTTCACTATCTCTGCACCGAGGAGCTCCTTGGTTCAGACTGTTACCACTGTATCGGCACCGACAGTTCAGTCGGCGCAGACCTTGACCACGTCAATTCTGACATCTTACTCGGTACCAACACCTTTATTGTTGACTCCAGTTTTGTCGGTTCCAGCTTCAGCACCGACAACCACTTCGGTACCGATCCCTGTGTCGGTGCAGACCATGAAGTCTGCACCGATGACTTCTTCGGTGCAGACACCCGTGGTCCAGACTCACTCGCCACCGTTGTTCTTGGTACGGACTGGTGAGATGGTCACCGAGTTTGCCTCTTCTGTGGACAGGCCTGTTTCTCCCTCGGTCTCCATGAGGTCCACTAGAAGTCTTTCCGAACATGATGTGTTGCGTCTTGTGGATCAGGTGCTCCTGGCCAGAGGTATCCCACCCCCCAGGAACTATTCTTCCTTGGGAGGTGATGACCCGTCTCCAAAGACCCGTTCTTATTCTCCTCCTTCATTGCCTTTGAAGATCATGGATATAGCACAGTCTTCTCCTTCTGCGGTTCCCTTTATGGATCTCACTACAGAACTGCAGTTGCCTTCAAGGCAGGAAAGTTTTGCTACGACCCAGTATGTCAGTTGTGACACACATAGTTTGCTGCTCCACAGCCATCCAGGGACTCCGGGTCGGCAGGCTGAGCCACTTAGGGGAGGGGTGACCCCTGTCCTAGACATTCAGTCCTCTTCAGGTGGACCAGCCTTCCAACTGATGGAGAAGGCTTTCGCTGCTGCTGGCGATACTGGACTGTCTATCCCTCCACTCTCTTCTGGTACACTGGTTCCACAAGTCGCACCGAGCGGACACCAGGTGCATGGGCCTCAGGAAATATTCCCACAGGAAACCCCTTTTCCGCTGTCTTCCCCGACTTCTCCTGCTGAGGAAGTCCACCGGAAAAGTTCTTGCAAGAGGAAGCACATGGACTCCACAGAAGAGTCCCTCACTGAAGACACAGATTTTGATGAGGGGGAAGGATCCCCTCGGTCACCCTCTGAGGTATCCTTTGGTGATATCCTCGAAATCCTGAAACAGAGAGGTGACTGGCAGTCCTCTAAATCTGACCTCTGAGGAATCTGTGTTCCTGCAGGCCTTTCGCGTCCGGCCCCCTACCTCCTGGGTTACTCCACCTACCGATGAACTTGTCCGGCTTATCGTGCAGCGTGCTTGGAAGGCTCCTGATACAGTCGAAGCTATTCCCTGGAGGCGAGATAAGTTTTTGTCCCCTTCTGCTACGAATCCCCATTGGTCAAAAGGTCTTCCTGTGGATGCTTTGGTGGTGGCGGCCACAACAAAATAGGATCTGGCAGAAGAAGAAAGCCAGACTGTCCATCCACCTAACAGAGAGTCCCTGGCCTGGACAGGATAGGGAAGCGCACCTTTGCATCAGCGACCTTTACTATCAGGACCCTGAATTATATGGCACACTTTACCAGGCTTAAAAGGGATCTGATTTCTGAGCTTTCTGAGCTTTCTGAAACCTTGGCTGGTGCCGTGTTTGATGAGGTCCGTGACAATGTGGCCTCTCAGCTGGCCACCGAGTCAATATCTAACTCCTCTATGCGACGAATATCTCACGCATCAGAAGGAGCAGCTAGAGCAGTGGGTTCAGCTGCGGTCGTGAGACGACACGCCTGGATGCGCTTGTGCAATTTCGCGGAACCCTTTAAGGCTTCCTTTCGTAATGCTCCCATTGTGGCCTCCTCGTTGTTTGGACCCAAAGTTAAAAGCACACTGGCCAGATGTGAACAGGACAGTAAGACCCTTTCTGCTGTAGGTGTCCATTATTCTTCCCCTCAACATGCTTTCTCCCAAAACCAAAAGAGTGGGAAGATATGGTTCAAGAAATCTCAGGTTCCTTTCCGTGACACACAGGCCGAGTTCTCCCCTAGAGGCAGAGGGGGAAACTCACAGGGAAGATGCTCCTTTCGGGGCGGGGGGGGTCCGCGTAACCAGGGTTCCAGGGATTCTTTCCCTGGCCAATCCTAGCAGCACCCCTGAAGAGCGGCCCAACTCCTTTCCTATGGAGGTGGTTGGGGGACGTTTCTCCTTATACCCTTCTGCCTGGCTAACCTTCACCACCGATTCTTGGGTACAAAGGATTATAACCAGAGGTTATCATATCCCCTTTGATCTTTGTCCTGTCCCTTCAAAAAACCTTCCCGACATTCCACCCAGTCAAAGGGAAGAAGCAGCACTAGAGATAGAAAAGCTGCTAAGAAAGAGAGTCATCCAAATAGTCCCTCCAGACCAGATAGGATCCGGATTCTACTCAAGACTATTTTTGGTGCCAAAGAAAACCGGGGACTGGAGACCAATTTTGGATCTCAGTGTATTGAACAAGTTTGTGAGAGTAAAAAATTCCGGATGGTCACAATACAGTCTATCCTCCCGCTTTTGGAAAAAGACGATTGGATGTGCTCGATAGATCTTCAAGATGCGTACTACCACATAAAATTGGACAGGCCATCAAGAAGATTTCTGCACTTCCATGCGGAAGCCACTCACTACCAGTTCAGAGTACTGCCCTTCTGACTCTCTACAGCCCCCAGAGTGTTCACAAAGTGCATGGCAGTTGTCACAGCTCGCTTGCGACTTCAAGGATTCCAGGTGTTTCCATACCTAGACGACTGGCTCATTTCCGCCCCCATCAGACATCTACTGGAAGAAGCCCTGGCATACTCTCTCCTCGCTGCACAAAGGCTAGGCATAACCATAAACTGGCAAAAATCCAATCTCACCCCATCTCAGTCGACAGAATTCATAGGGGTTATCTTGGACACAAAGTACTGCAGAGCTGCTATTCCAGAGCACAGAATTTTAAAGATAAAGCAACAACTAATTCCAATCCTTTCAAGGGAGAAATCCATGGCTCACTCGGTTCTACAGCTGTTGGGTTCCATGGCAGCCTCCATCACCATTGTCCCCCTGGCCAGGTTACTCATGAAGCTTCTACAATGGCTACTGCTCACCCAATGGTATCCCTTTCAGCATCCTCTTTCGGCCATGATTCGAGTAACCCACAGGTGCAAACAGGATTTAAATTGGTGGATGACACACAAATCTGCCACAATGGTCTTGCCCCTTCTCCCCAAGGCCACAGTGACCACGGACGCCTCCCTGATGGGGTGGGGGGGCTATGTCAGGGACAGACAGTCCAAGGCACTTGGTCCGAACTGGAGGCCCATCTGCATATAAATGTTCTAGAGCTGAGGGCGGTGCTTCTGGCATTGCAAGCATTCCATCCCCTGATACCATCTGGGACAATTGCAATTCAGTCAGACAACGTGGCGGTGGTCTGGTACATCAACAAGCAAGGTGGAACCAAATCTTACCCCCTTTGTCGAGAGGCCATGAGGATATGGCAATGGGCGATGGCTACCAACCATTTTCTTCTAGCAATGCACATTCCTGGGAGTTCCAATGTGATAGCAGACAGACTCAGCAGGTGCATTCTTCAACCTCACGAGTGGTCCCTGAATCCCTTGATAGTGGCGGAGATCTTCCACCGCTGGGGCCGTCCTTGCTGCGACCTCTTTGCATCCCCGACCAACTACAAATGCAGCAATTACTTCACCCTGATTCCTCCTCCGGACAGTCACCCAGGGATGCTCTAGTCCACGATTGGCCCTCGGGTCTTCTTTACGCATTCCCACCCTTTCCCCTCATTCCCCAGTTTCTGAAGAAAGCCCGTCGGTTGAAGAACAAGGTGATCCTCATAGCACCATATTGGCCTTGACAGATTTGTTTCCCCTTCCTTTGGCCTCACCTACTAGATCGACCATGGATTCTCCATCCAACCCCTGAGTTGATCTCACATCCACAGAACCTGATTCATCCCACCTTGAACAGCCTGAAGCTCATGGCATGGCTACTCCAATTCCCTTGATTGCCAGGCAGAATGATCTTTCTTTACCCGTATGTGACATTCTCATTGCATCTCATAGGTCTTCCACTAGAATTACTTATCTGAGCAAGTGGAAAAGATTTACCTGTTGGCTGAAAGATAAACAACTAGATCCCTTCCCAGCACCAATGTCGATAATACTAGACTATCTGGCTGACCTTTTCCAATCGGGTCTATCGGCCGCGACCATTAGAGTTCATTTGGCTGCAATTTCTAATTTCCATGAGGGTGTCCAAGATTCCTCTCTTATGTCCCACAAATTGTGCAAAACCTTCATAAAAGGTATGAATCATCTAAAGCCACCTTTTAGAGAACCTATTCAACCATGGGATTTATCATTAGTTCTACAAGCTCAAACAATGCCACCTTTTGAACCAGCCTCTTCTTGCGACCTCAAGCATTTGTCATGGAAAACCTTGTTTTGGTCGCGATTACTTCTGCCAGACGTATTTCTGAGCTTCAAGCTTTATGTATCAAGAGTCCATACTTGATTTTTCGTAGAGATAGAGTGTCTCTGAGAACTAATCCATCATTTCTGCCAAAAGTGATCTCTGAAATGTCCATTAATCAAACCATTGAATTGCCAGTTTTCTTTCCCAATCATTCAAACAGAGGAGAGTATTGCCTACATACCCTAGATATCCACAGGCAAATCCATTTTTACTTGAACAGGACTAGGTCCTTTCGTAAATCTGACCAGTTATTTTTGGCCTTTTCTGGACCTAGATTAGGATCTGCTGTTGCTAAGGTCACATTAGCTAGATGGTTGAAGGACTATGTGACCTTCATTTATACACAACGTAATATCTCGTTGCCTACTACCATGAAAGCTCATTCAACAAGGTCAGTGGCAACTTCTGCTGCCTTCCATGTCAGAGCTTCTTTACACGACATCTGTGCACCTGCAACTTGGGCTACGCCTCATACCTTCATCAATCATTACAAATTGGATTTGGCCTCCAGGGGAAGAACATCTTTCGGTTCTATGGTGCTCAAGAATGTCCTTCCATGAGAGCCTCCCAGGAATAGAGGTAGCTGGGGACTCTGTCCCATGCGTAAGGAATGAATGAGGATTAACAATATCAGATAAAGAAGTTATGTCTTACCAAAACGTTCCATCTGTATTGTTGATCCTCGTTCAGTCATTACGACCCTCCCTCCTTCCCCCTCCTGTGGTTTCTAGTGGATCTCTCCATCCGGTTCTCTTAGGTTATTTGACCAGAGGTAGCCTCTACCTTCTTTGATTTGCAAACTCAGTCTGAGGTAACAGGGAGAGGGGGATTGTGGGTAAGAGTTTAGCTCAAGAGTTTGAAGCTGACGCGAGCTTGGAAAATGGCCGGCTCGGTTCCGAGGTTGGAACCGATACCCATGCGTAATGACTGAACGAGGATCAACAATACAGATGGAACGTTATGGTAAGACATAACTTCTTTTTCCTATCATTCTTTGTCTAAGGACAGAGTTCCTTTGGTGGGCAGAGGTTTGCAACCACAACAAGGGACTCCCTTTCACTCAACCCCTCGCCGCCCAAACCCTAACAACAGATGCATCTGACTATGCATGGGGGGCTCGCATGGCTGGCAAATGGAGCCCAGGACAAATTCACCTACATATCAATCAAAAAGAAATGTTGCCTTCAAATACCTTATCCTTCCAGGACAACTCTTAATAAAGACAGACAACACCACAGTTATGTGGTACATAAACAAGCGGGGGGAACTCATTCCTACCCACTCTGCAGGTTAGCCATGGCCCTGTGGAACACCGCCTTGAGCAACCAAGTGCACCTGCAAGCTCAATTCCTGCCAGGCAAACAAAATTCACTGGCAGACAACTTGAGCAGAATTCTACTGGACCCACGAGTGGAAACTAGAACCCAACTCATTCAAACTTCTAACCCACAGGTGGGGGACACCAGAGGTGGACCTCTTTGCCTCCCCCCAAAACCATCAATTGAGCAAATTTTGCACCAGAAATCTCCACTGCCAGGAATGGAAAGTGGATGCCCTATCCTTTACATGGGAAAACCTCTCAATCTATGCCTCCCCCCCCCCGCCCCTCCTCTCAAAAGTACTACTCAACATCAAACAGGACAAACCAAGGACAATTTTTATTGCACCAGACTGGCCCTGCCATCACTGGTACCCACTCCTACGCAGTCTGGCAGCAGTACCACCCTGGCACCTACATCAGACCCCCCCCCCAGCAGGAGGGACAGATTTTGCATCCTCAGCTGCAAACCCTGAACCTTGCAGCCTGGCTTATTCCCTGAATGGCACCACCAGCAACCCTGAGCAAACAGTTGCTGGACATCATCCTTGAGGCCAGAAGGCGTAGTACTAGGAAATCCTATTCAGAAAAATGGGAAAAGATACTGTTCTTGGAGCCAGTCTCAAGGAAAGGACACAGCCGTGGCCACCTTACCTCAAATCCTACATTACCTAGCAGAGCTGCTCCACAAAGGCCTATCCTTCTCTTCTGTTAAGATTCATGCCTCGGCCATCTCAGCTCATTATAATACTGAGCCACCTCTCTTTTCTCACACTCTGGTCAAACAGTTCCTGAGAGGAGCTAACAATTTAAGATCTCCGAGGAGAGCTCCCACCCCTGCCTGGGACCTTAACTTTGTACTAGAGAAGCTCACACTTCCCCCTTTTGAGCCTGCTGCTACAGCACAGTTAAAATTCCTCTCTTGGAAAACAGCCTTACTTCTAGCCATCACTTCAGCAAGAAGAGTGTCTGAGTTACAGGCACTAATGGCTGTGGAACCCTTCATTGTTTTCCATGCTGATAGGGTTTCCCTCAGGACTAACCCATCTTTTATGCCCAAGGTGATATCCAGTGTGGCTCTAAACCAGTCCATCCATTTACCAACCTTTTTCCCTAATCCTCAGAATAAAGGGGAAAAGATCCTGCAATCTTTGGATGTACACAGACAACTCACGTTCCACCTTGAAAGGACTAAGCCTTTCAGAAAATCTGACCAGCTGCTAGTCAGCTTTGCTACAGGGGCAGAGGGCAAGGCCATTTTAAAGCAAACCATTTCCAAATGGATAGCACACTGAATCCATTTCTGCTACAAACACCATGGAAAACCTACCTACATAGTACAGTTGTGTACACTTATAAATGTAGATGGTCGAGTGTATTCACTGTTGCAGTCCTGGTTACCCTCCCTTCAGCCCCCTGACACTTCTAGGCTTTCTACCTATCCTCTTTTTGGCCATATCTTATGGCTGTGGTATTTACTTTTTACTGGAGGTGTTCCACACCATGTAATTGCTTCCTATATTGGGGGCTCCTGACATCTGGGGCAAGAAAAACCTGATGTAATGGCGTCGGCTGCATGTTTTATACCCCTGATGGCCTGACGTCATGGAAGAGGCGACAGCATCCGATGCAGAAATCCCAAGACTCTGGTGTTTGGGCCGACTGAGGGCTACCTGCAGGCAGATAACCCAAGTTTGATGACTGCAACAGTGAATACACTCAAAACTTCTACATTTATGGTAAGTGTACACAACTGTACTTTCTTCCTCTCCTTGGACACATGGTCACCTCTATCTATCCTGTACCCTTAGTGAGGTTCCACATGAGAGTGTTACAGTGGACTCTAGCAGTTCATTGGTCTTATTTAACACATCCTATGGACTTTCTGGTGGCTCTTACAAATGTTACCACATTCAGTGGTGATGGGAATCTCCACTGGTAGCTACAGGTCGATTTTTTTTGTTCTTCCCCATCCCTTGGTCTTGGTGACTACAGATGCTTCCCTTCTGTTGTGGGGGTGGCATTTTGAAGGGAAGACTGTCCAAGAGACATGATCTCAATATGAGGACAATTTTTCACATTCATATCTTGGAGATAAAGGTGGTCCTCCTAGCATTTCAGGCCTTTCTGGAACTTCTGCCCAAAGGTGTGATTGCCATCCAGACCGACAGTGCGTCAGTACTATTGAACAAGCAAGGATTAACTTTGTCTTATATTCTCTGTCAACTGCACACTCACATCCCAAGGAAATCCAACATCCTAGTGGACAGTTTGAGCAAGAATATTCTTCTGCCTCACCAATGGTCCCTGAGTCGAGCAGAGTAGTGCAGATTTTCAGCTGCTGGGACACTCCCTGATGTGACCTATTTGCTTCCTTGCCTAACACAAAGTGCAGCAGCTTTTATGCCCTAATCCCTCCAGAGGGGCAGTCACCCAGGGAAGGTCTTTTGCATGCTTGTCCCCCAACACCATTGTAATCAAGTTTCTTCAGAAGGCAATCTGTTGCAGAGCAGCTGTCATCCTCACAGCTCTGATCTACCCCATCAAGTTTAGTTTCTGTTTCTGTGGTCTCACCTGTTTCACCCACTCTGGGTACTAGAATCATCATGGGTGTGATTTCTCATTCTGCTGGGTTACCCTATCCAAAACCTTCACTACCTCAAGGTAACCACATGGTTTCTCCCATTCCAATGATGGCCAGGAATTCCAAGCTGTCTGAGAGAGTTGTTCAAATCCTGTCTACCTTCCTGAAACCTTCGACCAGGAAGATTTATTCTAGTAATTGGAATAATTTTTTTTTTCTATTTAGTCATCTTCTAAGGGCTTAGATCCTTTTGCAGCACTATGAGATGCCAGTTTGGACTTTTTGGCTGGCTTTTTTCAGTCTGGAATTAGCTAATGTCCTTCTATATCACTTTTGCAGTATTCTTCACTTTATGATCTCCTGCAAAGGATAGCTCAACATCTGGCTAGTATAGCAAAGCCTTTAGATCTTGTATACACCATACATCACACATATGCTCCCAGTACAGGACTTAGGACATAAAGGTGATGTACGGATGCACTTGCCTAGAACGTCTTTGCCACCAGTTCAAATGCCATCATCAATCGTTAGTCTTAACACCCTTTGCTGTGCTGATACCTAACCATCAAATAAGTGCCCAATTGGGGTCTTTTTTATTAGCTATTGTTGGTCTTTTTTTTTTTTTTTTTTTTTTTTTTTTTGGTTACCTTGGAGTTCATGTCATCCAAGAAGGGAAAATGTCAGTGTGGGAAGCAGATTCTCCATAAGGATTGTCACAAACTGTTTCTCTTTTGTTTGGGTGCTTCCCGTGATCATACTTCCTGTCGATGCTCTGAGGCTTTGCAGGCATCTCTTTCAGGCATCAGGGAGGAACCATGGTTGGTTATTTCAAAGGGCCCTAGAGGGATTCTACAGATTCTGGTTAGGGAAAAGGTACTGGGTACTCTGATTGAATCTCTTCAAGGCTGACAAGGCTGACGTCCCTACCATGAAAAAGCAGAAGACCAAGCATTCTGCTGTATGCCCTAAAGATCCTCAAAGGGAATGGCAGGAGTTTACTCAGGGCCTGTTTAATGCCTTAATGGCCCAGAAACCTCCCCAAGGGGTTTCTGTGCCTACTGTACCTTGGACTTCCAGTCCTCCAAAAAGGCCTAGGGAACCTGATTCCTTGGATGAGGATTCAGACACTGATGACAGTTTCTTGACTTATTCTTCTCAGATGCCTTCTCCCTTGGCTTATGGCTCTGATGAAGAAGAATCCATTAGCCCTTAGTCTCCTTTGTAGGAAATGTCTTTTGGGGATACAGTAGCCAGGATGATGGTGTACTTTAAGTGGGATTCTTCTCAAGTGTCTGATATCTAGAAGAGGTATTATGAGTTATACCAGGTTGATATGCCTAAACCTTCTGCAGTACCTCCTGCATTGGCTGCTTTGTAGGACACTTTGTAGCTGCCCCTAAGACTTCTGACTCTAATCCCCCTGCTTCCAAGAAAGCAAGCAGGTTCTACAAAGTTCCTAAGGATTGTTAATTCCTGTTTAAATGTCCTGCTGATCCTGCTGTGGTGTCAGTCTCCACTGACAAGTTTTCTAAGCTTTTGCCCTCTACCAAGCTCCTGCCTTCAGATAAGGACAGTAAGACTATGGAAAGGATTGGAAAGAAAATATTTACTGCTGCACCTTGGCCTTCAGGGCCATTATTTACCAAACCCACATGACTCTATATGCTCTGGCCCTGATTGCCCAGGCTTGTGAGGTTATTTCTAATCTCCCTGATTCTGAAGGAAAGTCTCTGCTCTTTCTGTTTTGGGTTCTCTCTCTCTCAGGTGGCTCATCACTTTATCAAGTGCATTTATGATGCTGCTGATGCCTCTTCCAGAGCTGCTGCCTTTTGGTCTGTCATGAGGCATTATTCTTGGCTTCATCTCCAGTCATTACCTGAGGACATTAAGGCCAAGCTGATGGATGCTCCTTTAGATAGTAAAAATTATCTTTGGGAATGCTGCTGATATGTTTGTTTCTTCAGTAGAAAGGTAGAACTTTTAAGGATCTTGCACTAGCCCGCCATGTTATAGACTATCCTAGCCATGCTTTTCACTTTGCGGTGGTAAAACAAGTGGCAACAGACCCAAATAGTGGCCCTTGGCAGGTAAATTTAGAAAAGGAAGAATTGTTTTGGCAGGTGAGAACGGCAGCGTATATATATCCTGGACTAAACGATGCCATTGCCCTGTCCTGCATCCTTAAAATTTTAGCTATGAGGAGATAATATAGGTTTCCACCTTAACATCGACCATACTATTACGTTTGGAATAGTCCCACAGTATTTAGGGTTCAACCAACTTTACACCTTGGTCCTTTGGATATTTTAGGGATTTTAGGTTAATTTATTTTATATAGCGCTACTTCTGTTTTTTAGATAGATGGCTTTTTGGTTAAGCTATGGGTAGCCTTTAGGGTTACATTATTATCCCGTGTATTGATTAGTGCGGCCCTCATGTGGGTGAGTCGTACTTGTTGGGGGGTGGGGGGAAGTCTTGCCTTGTGAGTTATTAGAGTTTTGCACCATTAATGTAAATATATAGGTTTTCATTACCTATTTTAAGTGGAAATGTTCCTTTGTTTCTTTAATGCGGTTAATACTGTATATTATTTAATCAACATTTAGAACCGCTTACATGATTTGCATGCATTGACATAAGTTAGATTTTAAGGAAGTTGTTTTTAAACAATGGAGTTTTTAGGAAACAGTGTGTTTTTTTACATACATAAAATATGTTTTTATGTTTTTATGTATAATTTACATGAAAAAGCACAAGGAGCCCTTTAAATGAAGGCGGTTTATTAACTAATTGTTTTTTAATTAGGGAGGGATTACAAGTATTTAATTTTCCCTCTCCTTGTTTTTAACTGTTTTGTCTGAAGAAGGTGGGTTATTATACCTTCCGAAAGTTCTTGGTTAATAAAAGTGCTAACATTATCGTTTTACAGCTACCGCTTGTTCATTGGATTATTTTATCATATCTGCAGTAAGCTTCCTTCGAGGTTTTCAACTTTAATAGTTTGTTTGGCAGTTTTTGTTCAGTGTTTGGTATGGCCAACGTTGGAAGCAGCTCTACGCAGGATCCACTATTCTCCCAGGACTATGTGGGGGAAAACAACAGCATAAACGTAACCGGAGGGGCCGAGGAGGCGAACGCTGACGGCAACCTGACCACATTGATCCAGCTGCTTTTAGGCAGGATGGACACATTAACACAACGTATAGATCGATTGGACAACAAGACCGGAGGGTCTGAAGTGTTGGATGGGTGTAGAGGAGACAACGAGGTACGGAATAACACCAGCTACAACGTAACCGGTGTCACGGACTTAAACAAAGCTGCGAGACCTGCAGGATCTAGTAGAAGTGGTAATACAGTGGATGGGAATGTTGAGACAAACAATTTGAATATCATCTCAAATAGCGACGTTTACATCCCACCAGGACAAGGACATTTGCCTATGCATAACACTGGGCATACACAAGGTACTGTAATGGGAAGTAGGTTGCATGATTCAGCACCTACCGTAGATTTGTACCTTAATAAGAAAAACTTTTTCAACGATAGTTATAACAACAAAAATGAAAGTGAATTGGGTGCAGGAGCCATTGGCTCAGTGTTGGACAATATTAACATGCTTATTAGTGGTTTTGACGCTAAGTTGTTTAAATGTAAGAAACTACAATTAGAAATTGCCTACCTTAAAGAGTGTATAGAGAGGAGGATTGTACCAAAGGGGCTTAGGCAATGGCGTTTCCCAGTAGGCTTAGTTGAAGGATCTTCATTTCATTACCAATTGCTTGATTTATTTGATAAACAGAGTTTTGAATTTATGAGATTGCTCACCCAGTATTACGATGAACAAATAAATGTTTTAAGAGGGGAATTGGCAGATTTGGAACTAAAAATAAAGGAACACAAAGATTTTTTAAGGTACAAATACGACTATGCTCGTATTTTTTACGAGCATAGAGGCCACTACTAATAAGCTATGTGAAAATAAGAAGAAGAAAATTAGGAGAGATATACAACAGTATACGGCCAAAATAGCCTATCCTGCACCCTCACAGGTTGGCAAATCAAAGAATACAAAAAACAGGAATAATGCGAAAGTAAATGTAGTTTCTTCCAAAAAAGATAGACACGATTATCCTAGAGTAGGGCATGAGGCACAGTGTTTGGATGATTTTTTAAATGATGAAGGCACTATCAACCAAGGGGATAACCTTCGGGGGGATCATTTAGAGGATGATTTAGAAGTTATAGTAACGTCCGAAGATGTGGGTATGACATCTCCATTACAGCTAGGAGCTTCTAATTACAAAGTGGTTGACACAAGTGATGATCATAACCAGGGTTTTTGGGAAGGCCGGAACCTACATCAGATGAATTTGAGGTCGAAGAGGATGGTGACATCAGGAATAAACCCAAAGAACAGGCAGAACCAGGGAAGGCTATGACATCTGGGGAGGAACACCCTGTGGTAGTATGCAGTTCAGAAGGAGACTTTAGGATTTTTAATTACACCGCTTTAAATATCACTAAAGATATGGTTGATTTCTTCTCCAAGGGTCTAGGCTTTGTCCCTGATTCCCATATGGATTTAGTTAAAACCATCATAGACCTCAAATTGTTTGTCCGTAAATTGAATCTAAAAACTGTTTTGGGTAAAGGCTCTTTTTTGACTAACCCCTTTAGAATAGCTAGTTTATTTAACCCACCTTTAGTTAACAATCTGAGATCATTTGAAAAAGCATGTGAGTTGGACCTAAGACACCTAGCGGAAAATAAGGGTAGTAAAAAGAAGAACATACTTAACATTTCCAGTGAACAGAGGGATTTTTTAACTTTAATTCAGGATTGTAACATACGGGTCATGAAACCCGATAAGGGCAATGGACTTATCTTTATGAATAACAACGACTACATAAATGAATTATCCATTCATCTAAATAATGGTCCGTATGAGAAAATCAGTCTGAATGAAGTAAATAAAGCTCACAGTTATATAAGAAATGTAATTGAGGACTTATTCTTGGAGGAATTCATTGACCAGGATATACACTCTTATTTATGTATGTTAGCACCAAAAATGCCGAAGTTTTTCGGAGTCCCAAAAATCCATAAGTCCATCATTAAACCCCCATTTAGACCAATTGTAGATAGCAGGGGGTCTATTTTGGTTGGGTGTGCTAAATACGTGGATACAATCCTTAAACCACTTATTATAACAGAGAAACATATCTGTAGGGACTCGTGGCATTTTCTAGAGAATATCAACAAAATAGTTTTTGACCCAAATTTTGTTTTTTTGACGGTGGATATAAAAGATTTATATACTGTGATTCCACAACATTTGGGTTTAGAATGGTTAAGATTATTTATGGAAGACAAAAAAGTACCCCAGAACATAGTCTACATTACTGAAACATTACTGGAGCTGATTTTGAAATATATTTTTTTTAATTTCAATGGGCTCACCTACAAACAAACTACAGGGGTGGCCATGGGCTCCCCGTGTGGAGGAGCATTTGCAAATTGTGTTATTGCACAATGGGAAAATACTTTTCTATTTACCAATGAGGTTTTTAAAAAACATGTCGCCTGGTATACTAGATACCAGGACGACATGTTTTTTCTGTGGAGGGGCTCTGTGGATGAAATAAAAGCTTTTATTGAAACCATGAAGACATTCACAAGCTTTCTTGACTTTACATTTGAAGTGAATGTCAATGAAATTAATTATTTAGACATACTGCTTACTAAGGATTATGAAGAATCCAGGTTCATGAGTAGGATTTATCGTAAACCCACCTACTCGAATGGGTTTCTACATTTCAGTAGCTGCCACCCTTACCATCAAAAGAAAGCGGTGGTGAAAGGGCAGATGGTAAGGGTGGCACGCATTACCACTAGGGATGTAGACTTTAACAACGAGTGCGATAAATTAAGCAGCATGTTTGTAAATAGAGGTTACCCCCAAGTCCTTCTTATTGAAATTAAAAAAGAAGTAGAGAGTAAAAGGCTGCTTGGACACTTTAGGCCTATTTTAAACTCAGGCTACTCTGATATTGATATAAACCAGGATAACATGGTAATTGAAACAACGAATAGTGTCAGGCTAGATTTAGGAACAAAGTTCTTGTGTACGTTCTCAGTAGACCATCATTATATCAGGGATATCCTACAGAAGAATTGGTCAATTATCAAAGAGGACAAACAGTTATTAGACCTGTTAGGCTCAGCTCCAGAATTCACTTTTAGAAAAGGATTCTCGCTGAAATCCCTCTTGGAGAGAAACAATAAAAGAACATTTTTTAATAGGAGTAAGGGCATGACCCAATGTGGGACATGCCGTCAGTGTAAATACATCCAAGAAGGGACACAACTGAACATCAATAAAAATATATATAAGGTCATGGGTAACTTTAATTGTGGGTCTAAGGCAGTCGTTTACGTGGCCCTATGCAATCTATGTTCAGCTTTCTATATAGGAAAGACCGAAAGGGCACTTAAGAAACGCATATATGAACACCTTTATGCAATATCAAAGGTAGATTTAAAGAACGCACTAGCCCGCCATGTTATAGACTATCCTAGCCATGCTTTTCACTTTGCGGTGGTAAAACAAGTGGCAACAGACCCAAATAGTGGCCCTTGGCAGGTAAATTTAGAAAAGGAAGAATTGTTTTGGCAGGTGAGAACGGCAGCGTGTATATATCCTGGACTAAACTATGCCATTGCCCTGTCCTGCATCCTTAAAATTTTAGCTATGAGGAGATAATATAGGTTTCCACCTTAACATCGACCATACTATTACGTTTGGAATAGTCCCACAGTATTTAGGGTTCAACCAACTTTACACCTTGGTCCTTTGGATATTTTAGGGATTTTAGGTTAATTTATTTTATATAGCGCTACTTCTGTTTTTTAGATAGATGGCTTTTTGGTTAAGCTATGGGTAGCCTTTAGGGTTACATTATTATCCCGTGTATTGATTAGTGCGGCCCTCATGTGGGTGAGTCGTACTTGTTGGGGTGGGGAAAGTCTTGCCTTGTGAGTTATTAGAGTTTTGCACCATTAATGTAAATATATAGGTTTTCATTACCTATTTTAAGTGGAAATGTTCCTTTGTTTCTTTAATGCGGTTAATACTGTATATTATTTAATCAACATTTAGAACCGCTTACATGATTTGCATGCATTGACATAAGTTAGATTTTAAGGAAGTTGTTTTTAAACAATGGAGTTTTTAGGAAACAGTGTGTTTTTTTACATACATAAAATATGTTTTTATGTTTTTATGTATAATTTACATGAAAAAGCACAAGGAGCCCTTTAAATGAAGGCGGTTTATTAACTAATTGTTTTTTAATTAGGGAGGGATTACAAGTATTTAATTTTCCCTCTCCTTGTTTTTAACTGTTTTGTCTGAAGAAGGTGGGTTATTATACCTTCCGAAAGTTCTTGGTTAATAAAAGTGCTAACATTATCGTTTTACAGCTACCGCTTGTTCATTGGATTATTTTATCATATCTGCAGTAAGCTTCCTTCGAGGTTTTCAACTTTAATAGTTTGTTTGGCAGTTTTTGTTCAATGCTGCTGATATGTTTGTTTCTTCAGTAGAAAGGTAGAACTTTTAAGGATCTTAAGTTCCAGAAGAACTAACCTAGTAGGTCTGCTTTTGTTCACAGGCAGCCTCCTCAGGCCACTAAAGGCAGGAAGAGTGGTAGGCGAGCTCTTGCTGCTAAGTCTTCTCAGGCTTCTTTTGCTCAGAAGCATTCTTTCTCTTACAAGCCTGCATCTTTGATATCCCCCCCAACCCTCGACCAGGTTCCTTTGTCTCTCCCTCTGTCTTCCAAACTGGCAACCCATAACCTCAGATTCTTGGGTTCTGTCCCACACGATGAAGTAAGCCTGATGGATGATGAAGTCTTTCCCTCCTTTTTCAGGGATTCCTCAACCTCCTCAAAAACAACTTCCTCATTCCTTAGACGTTCTTGGGACTCAGGTGGACCAGGGAACTAATCAGCCTGTCCCTCTTCCCAAGTAGGAAAGGGGTTCTATTCCAGAATGTTCCTGCTTCCTTGAAAGTAGGGCACTTGGAAGCCTGTTCTGGATCTCTGCTTGCTCAATACCTTTCTCAAGGTTCTTTCTTTTTGGATGCTTTCTGTTCAAACCCTGTTACTACCTCAGGCTTTTCTGGCGTCCTTGGATCTGAAGGATGCCTACCTTCATATTCCCATTCACCTTTTTCAATGTTTCTTTTTCTCATTTTCAGTTCTCTGCGTTGCCCTTTGGCCTTTCTGTTTCCCCCAAGGATGTTAACAAAATGCTTAGCTCCTGTGATTACGTTTTGCAGGCTTGAAGGCATTCAAATGTTTCCTTATTAAGATGACCTGTTGATGCGGGCACCTTCTCCAAGTTGCCTGTTACAGGCTCTGGAGTTTCACCATGTCTCCCATTCAAAATCTGGAGTTCACTCTCAATTTCCAAAAGTCTGTCCTGATTCCTTCTCTGAATCATGTGTATCTGGGTTGCAAGATTCAGACAGTACCAATGCTGACATCTCTTTCAGCTTCAAATGTATTGTCCTTAACTGTTTCTTTCAGTCTCTTCTGCCATTCCAGCCAGGGAGTTTTATTCGGACCCTAGGATTCATGGCCTCTTCTGTTTCAGTGCAACATCTTGCCAGACTGCATATGTAGAAGCTTTACTTGTACCTCATGTCACTTTAGCTTCAGCATTGTCATCCTCTGCATTTCAGAGTGGTTCTCTTTCCTTCGCTCAACTCTCAAGTGGGAATTCGAGTGGTAGATTGAGCGACTTGCCTTCACCCCATGGCTGCCCTTTCAGACTTGTTCACTGACACTTCAGACATGGTGTGAGGGGCTTCCTGTGGTCACTTGAAAGTTGAGGGTCTCTGCTCCCCCCATCAGAAGTCAAACCATATCAGTATCAAAGAGATGAAAGTTCTGATTCTGGCTGTTCAGGCTTTTCACCCCTTGGAGAGTGCAAGGGGTGAAAAGCCTGAACAGCCATAATCAGAGCTCTCATCAGAGAGATGAGAGCTCTGATTCTGGCTGTTCAGGCTTTGCACCCCTTGCTCTTTCCGTGTCCTCTGAAGATTTACACAGACAACACCACAGTGATGTGGTATGTCAAAAAGATGAGGGGGGGCCACGAAGTCTTATCTAATTGCAGGCTGAGTCTTCAGGCCTGGGATCTGGCTATCAGTTCTTAGCTAACTTTTTAGGCAGTGTGTATTCCTCCAGAGCACAGTCTAGTGGCAGATTCCTTGAGCAGGTCCAAAACACAGGCTCACAAAAGGATGCTTCTCAGAGTTGTGTTTCTGGACATAGTCCATCACTGGGGTATTCCTAAGGTAGATCTATTTTGCCTACTATCTGAACAGACAGCTCCCTTTTTTACTTTGAGTGCCATACTATCTAGCATGGAATATAGATGCCCTTTCTTTTCCTTGGAAGGGGATGTTTCTGTACACCTTCCTTCCTCTTCCTTTGCTTCCAAGTGTCCTGCAGAAGATTCAGCTGGACTCACCAAAAGTTTTGCTAGTGACTCCCTTTTGACCAAAACAGCACTGGTTCCCCTTGTTATTGCATCTGGCCAGGGGCAGTACCACAAGTTACTTCACCGATTCTTGTCTCCTCATACAGGACAAGAGGTCAATCATTCATCCTCACTTGTCCAATCTTCAGCTGATACTGTGGGTGATACAGTTTTGATCCCTTTTAGGCATTCTTTTCTGAGGACATGCTTGGGGTTTTACAGGAGGCAAGAAAACCAACAACCAGAAAGTCTTGTATGCCCAAGTGGAAAAGATTTTCTGTCTGGTGCCATGATCATAGCCAGGACTGTTTTCAGTGGGGGTCCCTCTGGTTTTCTTCTATTTGTATGAGTTGCTCCAGTCTGACATGGCTTATTCTTCTGTAAAAGTCAACGTGTCGGCTATTTCTGCCTGTTTGCCATGGAGTCCTCCTTTGGCTTCTCATTTTGAGGTCAAACAGTTTTTTAAAAGTGTCCTGTATCTTAGGCCCCCAAAAAAGCCTATTCCTTCTCCTTGGGACCTTTATTTTGTTTTGGAAAGATTGACTCAGGCTCCTTTTGAGCCTAATAGTGTCAGCTTCTTTTCAGCATTGTACCAGGAAGACTGTTTTGTTGCTGGATTTTAGATCTGCTTGGAGGGTTTCTGAGCTTCAGGCCCTTATGGCCAGTCCTCCTTTTGTTTTTTCGCAGTCAGGGTGTTTATTCATACTAATCCTTCTTTTATGCCCTTGGTTGTTAATGAGTTGTCCGTAAGTTAGCCAGTATAACTCCCTTCCTTTTTTTCCTTTGCCATAATCTGCTAGTGAGAGGGTCCTGCATACCTTGGATTTATACAGACAGCTCAAGTGGGATAAAACTAAGATCATTCATAAGTCTGACTAGCTTTTTCTTTCTTTTCATTCCAGGACATTGGGTTTGGCTGTATCTAAGGCCATTTCTTTTTGTTATTCTTTTTATGGCAAATGGCCTTCTACTTCAGTTAGAGCTGATTCCACCAAAGCTGTTGCTTCTTGTGGTGTCGTCTTCAAGGGTTTGGAAACCAGTTCCATCCTTAAAGCTGACACTTGGTCTTCAGTGCATACCATTACTAAGCATTATACATTTGGTATGATTTCTAGGGCTAGAGCAGGTTTTGCTAGGGCCATTCTGAATGGATTTTTTGAGGGCTCTTCCCAGCCTTCCATCTCCCATACTTTTCTTTTGCTTTCATACTCTCCCTAAGGTGAAGACTACTGCAACAGTGATGTAGAAGGACATGGTACAGTTGTGTGAGATCTTACCATAACAGTAGATGTCCTTCTCTTCACTGTTGTAGTATTCAGTCCCTCCCACCATCCCTCTTTTTCTTTTGTGCTTTGATTTGGTTACCCTCCTGGTCCCCTTTTCCATCTGCTTTTTCTTCTTCTGGATATGCGGAGCCTCCTTTGTCCTGTGGAGACCATTCTCTACTGGGACAATTCAGTTTTGGGTAACTGTGTCCGTATGTCACCTTTATGCTCTAGGTTCTGTATGGAGTGCATAAATGTGGCATATGGTGCATACAAGATCTAAAGGCTTTGGTATACCGGCCAGATGTTGGACTGTCATTTGCAGGAGATCCTAAGGTAAAGAATACTGCAATAGTAAAGAGCATGACATCTACCGTTATGGTATTCTGGGCCAGTAATCAAGGATCCTCAATCCTCACTCCTGACACCAGTGAGGGACGTTCATTTGGAACAAAGATAGATATACACAGTATGTCCAGATGTAGCTCTCTGCACCAAGCACAACTTCCCTTAAGAGCACACAGAAAATACACTCCTGTCCTGAGGCTGGGTTTCTCTCTCTCGCTCACCAAGCCCCAAATAAGACTGCACACTGACCACAGCTGTAGAGTTGAGTCCTCAGCCGAGTGTTCTATGCCATGTCCTCCACCACCCTCTCTGTGAAACCGGTGCCCTTTGTCCCTGTTCCAAGTAGCTGACACACACACACACACACACACACACACTTTGAGATTTGATTTTCACAGACACACACACACACATACACCTGGGAAAGGCTGGCACAGATTTACCAGCTATGCCCCCTCTTCCCAGACTATAAGGTAGATACTGCCACCAGAACACTCAAAAGCCAGCTACTATAAGGCTCTGACAAGGGTACTCAATTATACTGAGTAAAATTAATACGAATACAAATGATCGTGTTTAATCAATGCAGCAAGGCTTTTAGGAGCGGCCACATTGTCACCAAATAAATATAAATACCCTTAAAGGTTAAAATATTGCCTGAAAAGACCTGCCAATGAAATGTTTAAATATATTTAATAACAAATAATAAAAGAACATTAAAATACTAAACATCTGTTTACAATAAACACCAGAGTTTGTCACAGAAAATATTAAAAATAACACAGATGGGAAGATTCACACAGATAATCTCACTGTATTTTCCTGACTAATCTAAAGAATTACTGTCCCCTAGTTCACTTACAGCAAGGTAAAATAAAGTAGGTGAGTGGTCGTTCTTTGTCAGATTTCAAAAACAGACTGCCCTGAGACTTCTGTCTCATCTAGTATTAAAATATCATTTCAGTGCTGGCTTGCAGAATGCCATTACACACATCTGGTCATCTGACCCCTTTACTCGAAACTGAGCCAGAATCTTGCACATGTGTTACCATACACACACACAGCTTTGCTAAGATGTGTTATAGCATCTGAAAGCTATAAAACCATTTCAAAAATTCCACCCATCCAGGGTAGCAGTCATTTCACCCTTAAGTAAGATTCCTAGTCCTGGTTTTCACAGACATCATGTCTGTGACTACATTCAGAACTGTAAGATACTATCTTTAGGCCTACACCAGGTAATTTAATTTCAGACTATTTTTCAAAGTTAGCTGGACTGAGATTAACGTTTTCTGTTCCAGTATCCTCTGTTACAGTATATTCATTTTAACTGTTACAATACAGTCTGACATACGGGTGTACTTCTTTTCTGTCCAGCAGGGCTCACTGTTGGTACATTTTTAACACACACATAGCTTCACAAATACATTTTCAACACAAGCACCTGTACAAATCAGTTTGATATACAAATGACATAATTCTTTTCAAAACTTCAGTTAGCTATGCTTGTATATGTTACACATGCACTGCCGCACTCCCTCTAAAATAGCTGGCACTACCTCACATCATAGTAAGATTTTACATAACTGTACTTTTTAACAGTTACAGATGGCCACCATTTCCAACTTTCATATTGGCATAGATAATAGCCCCATGGCAGCTCTTAAACTTTGAAAGGCCTTCTTGAGGGGCACTTTATTATGTCTGCCTTTTAGAGACCTGATGCTTCCTTGGGGCCTTCGGTTCTTACTAGACCTCTCTTTGAACCTTAAGCCACAGTACCCTTAAAATTGTTCTCTTACAAAACTCTCTTTGGTGGCTGTGTCATCAGCAAAAAGTGTCTGAACTTCAAGCATTGTCCTCAGTTTCTCCTTATTTGATTTTTCATAAGAATAGAGTTACCTTATGGACCAGTCCTTCCTTTCTGCCCAAGGTCGCTTGAGTCTAATTTGAATCAGCCTATTCACTTGCCAGTGTTATTTTCACATTTTAGTAATAAGGGTGAATGTTTACTTTATCATTTAGATGTACATAGACAACTCAGATTCTGTTTGGACAGAACCAAACGTTTTATAAAATCTGACCAACTTTTGATATCCTTTTCAAAGTCAAGACTTGGTAAGCCTATTTCCAAAATGACCCTTGATAGATGCCTCCCCAGTTGTATTTCTTTTTTATATTTTTTGAAAAGAATGTCTTTACCTGTGAAACCTAGAGGTCATTCCTTGAGAGCACTAACTACGTTGACTGTCTTTTTCTTGCAAGCTTCCAGTGATGATACTTTACTCAGCCTTCATTAGGCCAGTCGTTAAATGCAATGCCCCCTTTGTCATGCATTTGTCTGTTCATGTGCAACAACTGGAATGTTCACAGAGATACCTTACAAAAAGGATAAAAGGCCTAAAGATCATGTCCTACATGGAATGACTCAAAGCCCTGTCAGTATACTTTGTATCCTTCAGACTGCTAAGAAGCGAAGTGTCTGGCATACAAGACATCCTCCAGCCTAATACTGATGGATTTACTGAACATCAGAAAGTCAAATGGCATCAGAAATCTCAATATAGGGATCTAAACGTCTTCTGCTGCATCTACAGACTGGCCTTGAGGACAATTTCACTCAGGATACTGCTGCTCTGGATCAGACTCGCAGTCCACATAAAACAAAATTCATCCCTGTCTGTATTCAAGCACAGCTTGGATTATGGATGGGAAACAGAAAATTTACCCAGTCGGTTGCCCCCCCCCCTCTGTGCTACTAATAGAATAGACAGAGGTAGCTCCTAAATGCTTTATCCCATGCATGGGTTCCCTCAAATTATCTATGGTATGATTCCAGTTATTCTCATTAGAGGTAATATATAATTATTGAGCACAGAATGCATAAGGCCAATCTGTAACCAAATGGTGTAGGTTACTTTGAGCACAAACAGGGAAATTGTCTAGGCTTAAAATGGCTGTCAAGGGCAGCTAGCCTAGTACTTACCTATGAACCTATGATGTTTATATTGCAGCTCCTTAGTGTAACACGTAAACCTTTGTGTGCCATTACAAACTGGATGTTTATTCTAGGTCTAGAGCTACTTTTGGTTCCGCCAAATTTTACAGTGTTCTTTCCTAGGGCCTCCATGGGCTTTTACTGACTAGGAACTTTGTCCCACTGATTGAGACCAGACAGAAAAGACAACATCAGATATGAAAGTTATGTGCTTTCCGTAATGATAGCTCTGTGTTGTCTTCTTCTGTCTGTCTCCACCATTCATCCTTCTCTTCATGCCCCTTCCAAATTGTCCGATTATCCTTGTGGTCCAGCCTGGAGGCATGTGTAGGAGGGTCCATTTGTACTGCCCCCTGTTCTGTGCTTTCATATTCATCATTCTTGTTTATGTTGTTATATTCTAGGAAGTTGTCATGGGGCAAACTCGATCTGAGAAGAGATTAGAGGAGGGTATTATGGATAGAGGGACAGAGCTCTTGGACTAAAGATTCTGAAATGGCTTCCATGGGATCCGAGTCATAAATGATAACCCACAGGTTGAGACAGATCAAAGAAGAAAATGTAGATCTATCATTCTGGTATAAATACATACTGTTTGTATTCATTACCTAAAACAACAGCACATTAATTTGCTTTCAGTTTACATATAAATGATGCTGTGCTGTTTATGACCTTACAGCTTCTTTCAGTTTTAAGTGTACCCTTTATTTCTCAACTCTGTCTCAAAATTTATTAGTGTTTGTTTCTGTTCATGGACAGATTTCTTTGACAGAGCAGAAGCTTCTGGACTTAGATGCAGTTCTTAAAGTTTTTCATTCAGTGTAAATAATACCCCACCACATTTAATTTACTCGCTGCTCCTTTTTCTGCACTCCCTCTTAACACCGTACCATCAATACTTTTTTATCACAATTCATTAACATCAGTGTCTTCTCTGTTCAGTACTTATTGCAGCTTCAAATGCAAACAAGTATATATTCTGCCTGTTTTTATGAATGCCAACACAAACATTATTGTTGCAAAGCAAACACCAGTAGCAAGGTTTTTTGAATGCTTTAGGGTGGATACAGTATCTGTGCTTACCCCATTTTTCCAGGGCTTTACTTCTCTTTTTACCAAAACTATTCAATCATGTTTGACTTTCCTCAGACTTTACATTGAAAACAAATACTTCCAAGTTTTGGCACAAGATAGGATGGCCTCTTAGATGCGGGCTTCTGATGTCCCTCATCAGCCTAGGAAGAAAAGTAAAAAGTTGAAACAAAGAAGACATTAATTTATCACCTGTTTCATTCATTCATTCTCAGTCATGCATCTCTGTCTGAGGGAACTGGGACAATTCCTCAAATTCTCAATGAGAAGAT